>NW_020838015.1:7789468-7798313 GCF_003676395.1 Aethalodelphis obliquidens
AATATTTTCTCAGTCCCTTTCTTTTTCTCTTCTTCTTCTGGAACCCCCATAATTTGAATGTTGGTGCGTTTAATGTTGTCCCAGAGGTCTCTGAGACTGTCCTCAGTTCTTTTCATTCTTTTTTCTTTATTCTGCTCTGCAGTAGTTATTTCCACTATTTTATCTTCCAGGTCACTTATCCGTTCTTCTGCCTCAGTTATTCTGCTACCGATTCCTTGTGGAGAATTTTTAACTTCATTTATTGTTTTGTTCATCATTGTTTGTTTGCCCTTAAGTTCTTCTAGGTCCTTGTTAAACGTTTCTTGTATTTTTTCCATTCTATTTCCTAGATTTTGGATCACCTTTACTATCATTACTCTGAAATATTTTTCAGGTAGACTGCCTATTTCCTCTTCATTTGTTACGTCATGTGGGTTTTTATCTTGCTCCTTCACGTGCTGTGTGTTTTTCTGTCTTCTCATTTTGCTTATCTTACTGTGTTTGGGGTCTCCTTTTCGCAGGCTGCAGGTTCGTAGTTCCCGTTGTTTTTGTTGTCTGTCCCCAGTGGCTAAGGTTGGTTCAGTGGGTTGTGTAGGCTTCCTGGTGGAGGGTACTAGTGCCTGTGTTCTGGTGGAGGAAGCTGGATCTTGTCTTCTGGTGGGCAGGTCCACATCTGGTGGTGTGTTTTGGGGTGTCTGTGGACTTATGATTTTAGGCAGCCTCTCTGCTAATGGGTGGGGTTGTGTTCCTGTCTTGCTAGTTGTTTGGCATAGGATGTTCAGCACTGTAACTTGCTGGTCGTTGAGTGAAGCTGAGTGCTGGTGTTGAGATGGAGATCTCTGGGAGATTTTCGCCGTTTGATATTATGTGGAGCTGGGAGGTCTCTTGTGGACCAGTGACCTGAAGTTGGCTCTCCCAACTCAGAGGCACAGCACTGACTCCTGACTGCAGCACCAAGAGCCTTTCATCCACCTGGCTCAGAATAAAAGGGAGTAAAAGTAGAAGGAAAGAATTAGTAGAAGAAGAAAGAAAGAAAGAAAGAAAGGAGGGAGGGAGGGAGGAAGGAAGGGAGGAAGGAGGGAAGGAAGGAAAAAAAGAAAAAAAGAAAGAAAATAAAGTAAAATAAAAGTAAGATAAAATATAATAAAGTTATTAAAATAAAAAAATAATTGTTAAAAAAAAATGGACGGATAGAACCCTAGGACAAATGGTGGAAGCAGAGCTATACAGACATAATCTCACACAGAAGCATACACATACACACTCACAAAAAGAGGAAAAGGGGAAAAAATCATAAATCTTGCTCTCAAAGTCCACCTCCTCAATTTGGGATGATTCCTTGTGTATTCATGTATTCCACAGATGCACGGTATATCAAGTTGATTGTGGAGCTTTAATCCGCTGCTTCTGAGGCTGCTGGGAGAGATTTCCCTTTCTGTTCTTTGTTCTCACAGCTCCCAGGGGCTCAGCTTTGGATTTGGCCCTGCCTCTGCGTGTAGGTCGCTGGAGGGCATCTGTTCTTCGCTCAGACAGGATGGGGTTAAAGGAGACGCTGATTCGGGGGCTCTGGCTCACTCAGGCCGGGGGGGAGGAAGGGGCACGGAGTGTGGGGCGAGCCTGCGGCAGCAGAGGCCGGCGTGACATTGCACCAGCTTGAGGCGAGCTGTGCGTTCTCCCGGGGGAGTTGTCCCTGGATCCCGGGACCCTGGCAGTGGCGGGCTGCACAGGCTCCCCCGAAAGGGGGTGTGGATAGTAACCTGAGCTCGCACACAGGCTTCTTGGTGGCGGCAGCAGCAGCCTTAGCGTCTCATGCCCGTCCCCGGGGTCCGCGCTTTTAGCCGCGGCTCGCTCCCGTTTCTGGAGTTCCTTTAAGCAGTGCTCTTAATCCCCTCTCCTGGCGCACCAGGAAACAAAGAGGGAAGAAAAAGTCTCTTGCCTCTTCGGCAGGTCCAGACTTTTCCCTGGACTCCCTCCCGGCTAGCCGTGGTGCACTAACCCCCTGCAGGCTGTGTTCATGCCACCAACCCCCGTCCTCTCCCTGCGCTCCGACCGAAGCCCGAGCCTCAACTCCCAGCCCCGCCTGCCCCGGCGGGTGAGTAGACAAGCCTCTCGGGCTGGTGAGTGCCGGTGGGCCCTGATCCTCTGTGCGGAAATCTCTCTGCTTTGCCCTCCGCACCCCTGTGGCTGCGCTCTCCACCACGGCTCCGAAGCCTTCCCCCTCCGCCACCCACAGTCTCCGCCCGCGAAGGGGCTTCCTAGTATGTGGAAACCCTTCCTCCTTCACAGCTCCCTCCCACTGGTCCAGGTCCCGTCCCTATCCTTTTGTCTCTGTTTATTCTTTTTCTTTTGCCCTACCCAGGTACGTGGGGGGTTTCCTGACTTTTGGGAGGTCTGAGGTCTTCTGCCAGCGTTCAGTAGGTGTTCTGTAGGAGATGTTCCACGTGTAGATGTATTTCTGGTGTATCTGTGGGGAGGAAGGTGATCTCCGCGTCTTACTCTTCCGCCATCTTCCCAGAAGCCCCAACTACTTCCCTTTTGGAACTGCACTTCATCTTTTCCTCTTTTCCTTCTAAGAGAAGATTGTTTACATACATAGACTTACCTTTCTTCCAGTTCACATTTTTCTTTTTAATTAGGGAAAATAATGAAAGTAAATTGATGCTTAATGTTTTAAAATGCATATAAAAATAGTAGCCCAATCATCCGTATTTCTTCTCCCCACAGTACCTCAATTTTCCTCATAGATGCCCACTGTTAACATTTTGGTGATAAGGCACTGTAGATGCATTTACATCAGTGTAATTAAGTGAAAATAGACGTATGTGTAACATGTTTTTGCACAAATGCCATCACATTCCCATACCCATCTTGCTTTCCCCACATGATTATATCCTGGGTGTTGTTTCTCATCAATACATAAAGATTATTTCAGTTCCTATTTCGTGGTATGGATGTATCATTTAACTATTTCTCTATTCGTAGATATTGGGGTTTTTATTCATCTTTTTTTACTATTATAAACAGTGCCTCATGAACAGCTTTCTATATACCTATAAGCTCAGTAGTATAAGTGTTGTGGAGTGTTCACATGGAAATCAGATTGCTGAATAAAAGCCTGGAAAATTGGATCACAGAAATTATCTGGTCTTCGAAAATTAATGAAAGTAGTAATTATGAAGGATTTGGGAGTACAAATTTAAATGTAAGATGAAAAGGCACCCAATTCATTTTATGAAGCCACTTAAATTTGATGAAGAGGGCTTCCCTGGTGGCGCAGTGGTTGAGAGTCTGCCTGCCGATGCAGGGGACACGGGTTCGTGCCCCGGTCCGGGAAGATCCCACATGCCGCGGAGCAGCTGGGCCCGTGAGCCATGGCCACTGAGCCTGCGCGTCCGGAGCCTGTGCTCCACAATGGGAGAGGCCACAACAGTGAGAGGCCCGCATACCGCCAAAAAAAAAAATTTGATGAAGATACTACAAAAAAGAAAATTATAGACCAGCTTTGCTTAAGAATATGAATTCCCAAAATTTAAAAATATTCTGCATAGAACAGTAATAAATTGAATTACACATTTTTTAAAGTAATGCATGCACAGGGTAAAAATTTCAAGCAAAAGCTTTGTTCAAGAAAAGGTAAAAAGTAATTCTCCCTCTCACTCTGTCCCCATGTCTCCTTCAGTGTTTCATACATTCTTCCAGAGATAATGTATGCATCTCTATCTAGATATATGAATCTCTTAAAAAATTTGTTTTGCAAATTAAAGCACATTGTGGTCCTTGTCTTAATGATCATTCCATTGCAGTTGTACATAGCTTATCCCAGGGATTCTGAACTGTGGCACTCTCGCCATTTTGGGCCAGATTATTCTTTGTTGTTTGGGACGGTCCTGTGCATTTTACCATGTATAGCAGCATCCCTGGCCTCTATCCGCTAGATGCCAGTAGCACTCCCTCCCCCAGTTTTGACAACCAGAATGTCTCCCGACATTGCCAAGTGTCTCCTGGGGGACAAAATTACACAAGGTTTCAAACCAGTGGTCTACCTTATTTACAAAAATAGCCACTTGATATTCTACTGGATGGAAATGCCATTTAT
Source organism: Aethalodelphis obliquidens (assembly GCF_003676395.1). NCBI lineage: Eukaryota > Metazoa > Chordata > Mammalia > Artiodactyla > Delphinidae > Aethalodelphis > Aethalodelphis obliquidens. The sequence goes on from NW_020838015.1 coordinate 7,793,544, forward strand.
TATTTACCTTTCTACTAGTGATGTATATTTAGGATATTTCTAGTCTTTTGCTACCATAAACAACATAGCAGTGAATATCCATGTACATTCCAGTTGTATGCATATGAGTATATCTTTCTAGAAGTGACATTTCTAGGTCAGTGGTTACAGACATTTTGAATTTTGATTTAAGATTGTCAAATTGCCCTCCAAATAGCACGTAGCAGTTTGTACTCCTAGCAGCAGTATGATGCCTTTTCCCATAAACAGGCAATCACAGTGATTTTTGCCATTGTGAGGGGAAAAAAGAGTGGTGCATTTTAATTTGCATTTCTTGAATTGAGTGTCTGTTCATATTTTTAAATGTCATTTGCACTTTTTCCTTTCAGATGATTATTCTAAGTTGTTTGCACATTTTTCTCTTGGGTGTGGAATTACTTTGATTGCTGATTGCTAGCTCTTTATGTTAACTTAATAAGTAAATTAGACCTCTATCATGTATGTTGTAAATATTTTTTCATGGTTTCTCATTTGACTGGGTTTACATATCTTGGAGAGTAGACACTTAAATTTTTAAAATGTGATCTAATTTCACAATCTTTAGTGGCTTCCAGATTTCATGTATTGCTTCAAAAGGCTTTTGTGAGTCAAGATTATAAAAATGTCATTTCAGTTATGGGAAAAGGAGTGGTTAATGAATGATGGTGGCACAACTGAGTTTCCATCTGGATGGAAACAAAGCTAGACTCTTCTACATCATAGGAAAGTAAAATGCCAGATTGATTAAAGAACTACATATATATTTGAGAAATTAGATGAAAATTTAAGAGGATATTTCTGTAACCTTGCTCAATGCAAGAAATATTTTTAATGAAATACAAAACCCAGAAACCATACAGAGAAAGACTGTCAGATTAGACTGCATTAAAATGTTAAAATCTGTACAGTCAAAAGACATTTGAGGCTGAAAGGCAGTGCATATGGTACACAGAGGATTTATACACAGAAAATGCAAACTGATGATACAAAAAAGACCAAAAATGTGATAGAAAAATAGAAAGATAGTACAGACAATCCAAAAAAAAAAGTGGGTGATGCCGTAAGGGAAGATGTTTACCTTTTCCTTATGGCTCATTTTTATTCCTCCTTTTCTGTTGCATTCCAACAAATGAAACCAGTCTTGGCCCTTCTACTAACTGTTTGCCTTCCAGGTGGAAGTGTGTGTGTGTGTGTGTGTGTGTGTGTGTGTGTGTGTACAAAAAAACCCAAAATTTTTGCACGGGTTATTTTTAATGAAAATATGCTACTACTATGCATACTCTGTTTTTTTTCATTTAACAAAAATATATCAGACATCCTTTCATGTCAGCCAATTTTTATAATGGCCGTTTTAGAGTATAGCCATAACAATTTATTTAACCACTCTGTCATCCACCAGTCCAGATGCAGCTTGTTGACTATCAGGGTTCATTCTTATCAGAATCAATGTTGCCTGGTGATATAGCTGTCATGCCACCATTATTAGATTCCCAGGAACACAGGACATTGAGGGTCATCTCCCCTTATTTTTTGCTAATACAAATAATGCTGCCTTGACCATCCTTATGCCCATATAAATATTTCAGTAGGATAGAGTCCTGGTTAAAATATGAGAAAAAATGTAATAGGTACTGCCAAACTACCTGTCAACCAGCCTTCTATGAGAGTATTCATGTTCCTATATGAGGAACAGTAGCTCATGAACAGTGAGCCGCTCGTGAACAGTGGCTCTTCTCTATCATTTGAATGTTTACCAACCTTATAGGTAAAAGACAGTATCTTACTGTTTAATTAGCATGTATTTGAACTTTAATGAGGTTTATAATCTATTTGTATGTTTATGCTTATATTTTTGTTGCTATGAATCTTTTGTCTATTTTATTGAGTTGTCTTTTCTTAACTGACATCAAAAAGTCTAGGGTAACAATCCTAGAAAGGGCACTGCTGCATTAAAGAGTATTTGCAACATACATTTTGATGTATATTAACCTGTTGCTCCACCCCCTCCCCCCGAAGGCAATAAATAGTTTATAACTTCTTTGGTGTTTTTCTACACACTTGACTGCAGTAGGTATTATCAACCTGTTGAATGTTTAAGAAGCTGAAGGGTATAAATAAATCCTGGAGATCTAATGCCCAGCATAGTGATTATAGTCAACAGTACTGTATTATAAACTTCAAAGTTGCCGAGAGACTAGATCTTAATTGTTCTCACTACAAAAAAGAAATGATAATTGTGTGACGTGATAGAGGTGTTAGCTAATGCTACTGGACTGTTGGTAATCATACTGCAAAATATAAATGTATCAAATCAACACATTGTACATCTTAAACTTACACAATGTTATATGTTAATTATATCTCAAGAAGAAAAAGAATCTGAAGGGTGATAAATGGTATACTATTATAAATTTATTCCACATTCCTCCAGTTATACTGTATTAGGTTGTGGTCTCTTTCTTAAAGATTTGTTAGAATTTTAGTGTATGAAGGAAATTAGATCATTGTTATGTAGCTTACAAATATTTTTACCACTTTGATACTGATGTTTGAGAATTTAAAAAATTATTTTCTTTCTGCTATTTAGAAATTTCTAATGTCTAGGTAATCAAGTTTGCCAGTCTTTAGCTATATGTCTTCTGAATTTGGGGATGGCTTAGAAAGACTTTCGCCATTCTAGAATTATAAAAACTTTCAACTAGTAATTTTATGGTCATCCTGCACACATTTAAATCTCTGACATATCTGTAATTTATTTTGGAGTTCGGAGTGAGATAGCTAATGCAGCTTTATGGTATGCTTTTTCCCTGCATAAATACCTAGCCAGATTTTGCTAATGACTTCTTTTCTACAGCGATTTGAGATACTTTCATTCTGAACTAAATTCTGACCCTGTGTGTGTAGGATCTGTTAGGGGTTTTTAACTTTCTTCATTGTCATTACTGAAGCATAACACTAAGTATAGCATGAATAAAATTCTTCCTCCTCATTAGGGAAATCTGACCTTGAGTTAACCTGGTTTTAGCTTTGTGTCCCTGGAAACCCAATAATGGTGGAATGACAGCTGTATTACCAGGCGTTGTTACTTAGGATCAAAATGACTCTTTTCTTTTTAATCTGTACAAATCAAGCATTTTATTTATATAGCAAGGAAGCACTCATTTATTCTCCATTTAAATACCACACTTGAGATTTAAGATCACGTTTAGCAGTGTACTGCAGGATGCTAAATAAGACTTCACTCATATCGCTTTGGATTTCTTGATACCTTGTTACAGTTTCCATCATCCACTGGAACAATTAGTTCAGCTTCCTTAACCTAAACTCGAAGCTTCCCGGATGTAAAAGCCACAATGACTCTTGATTGGTAAACAAACTGCACCTGGACTGGGAGGACTGTGAATAACTGAAAATTGCTGATAGGAAGCCACCGATTTGGGTTTTCCTGAGTCCAGTGTAACTCTCATAACTGGGCATGTCCTTTGCCAGGACCTTGGAAGATGTGCTCAGGGGCCTGTTACAAGAGATACTGGTACATGGAGCAGCTTCTGGCTTCCAAGCCAGATACTGCCTGCACTTGCCAGTGTGGCCCTGTTCCCGGGCACCTCAGGTGGGCAGGGGCAGGTTGAGCTACTGGATTGTACTGAGAACTCCTCTTGCTGGCGTCACTGCCCTTTGGCCCACTGTTTCCTGTCTCCCTCTGCAAAGCTGAGTAAACTGGTGCCACATATGGCCCATGGGGGCCTTGTGGGTGCAAAATGTCTCCTTGAATTTAAAGCCACCAAGTGTGGGTGGGACAGGATGGAATCCAGACTGTAAATAGGTGGATTATTGCTCTCTGATAGGAATCCAGGCACTTAGAGAAGTAAATTCTTACTTGGTGGTGATAAGATCAAGTACAGACCTTTCCTTTTTTACCTCAATCTGCTGACCAGGCCAGATATAGTCCTGTTCTTTGACTCATGATTGATTGGATAATCAGCACTGTTGGTCATGATTGAGTAGCTGTGTTTCGAACTGTTTCTTCTAGATCTACATCCCCTTCAAAGCCTTCTCTGTCAGCCCTAAGCAGAACTGACTTCTTCCTCTTCTGGGTTCCCTGCCCTACCTCTGCCATTGCCTCCTTCCTTTCCTCCCACCCTTTCATGTATGAGTTTGTAAGTGTTGTTTTTCTCCCTCTACTAGACTGTATGTAGCTCCTTCAATTCAGGAGGTGTTTGTTTTTATTAACCTTTACATCCTTAGAACTTATCAGCTTGCTCTCCAGTCAATAAATATGTGTTGGAAGAATGAATTTCCAGGGTAAAATATTTCTAACACTCGATCTCTTTCCCCATAGAGTTTAAAATAATTTTAGTTACATAAGCACCCTATATACTATACTGTGTCAAATTGTGGATGGTGAATAGCATAAGAACAATTACGTAGAGAAAGGCAATGCAGTGTCTAAAAAGTGCGTGCGGAAACCAGACTGAATGGACTTTAATCCTTAATTCCTACCTGTGTGATCCTGAGCAGGTGACCTCACACTCTGTGAGCCTTCCTGTCCTCATCTGTCAGGGTTCTCCTGGGTGGTGGGGAGGACTGAAATCTTTCTACGTGTGAAGGACATAGGATGGGCACAGAGTGGGCACTTGATGTAACATACTGTCTCCGTCTGCAAGCCCATCACTGGGCTAAAGAAGAGTGTGCTGTTGCAGGAAACGTTGACCTTCAGGGATGTGTTTGTGGACTTCACCCTGGAGGAGTGGC
>NW_020838015.1:7798323-7807474 GCF_003676395.1 Aethalodelphis obliquidens
ACAGTGGGCTAAGGAGGAGTGTGCTGTTGCAGGAAATGTTGACCTTCAGGGATGTGTTTGTGGACTTCACCCTGGAGGAGTGGCAGCAGCTGGACACGACTCAGAAGAACCTCTGCAAGGATGTCATGCTGGAGAACTACAGCCACCTTGTCTCCGTGGGTGAGGGACCCTTCACAGGGTGACTGGAACGCACCCCCCGGGGCTCCCTCTCTGTCGGCTGCTGCAGCTCAGGGGCGTCTGGGCCCTGAATGAATCGGGCCTCAGGCTCAGGGTCAAGAATCCATAATGGCGTTTGCACCCTACACGGGATGTCTGTGCTCTCACCTTCTTTGTGGATGGTCTGCACTGAGGGTCCACTAGCTGGGCTCACGGGGCAGTCACCGAGGCCAGACCATCTCTGCCCTGCAAGGATGGGCCTCGGTTCCGGAATGCCTCATGTGTCAATTAGAAAGTCCTCTGTCATTTCCCCTTAACAGGATTCCTCGTGGCCCAACCAGGTAGGACCTTCAGGTTGGGACAAGGAGAAGAGGAGGCCAGGATGGCAGCTGGAGAAAGCCCAACACGGAGGTGTCCAGGTGAGCCCGTGCCGGGCCAGTTGGGCCAGGGCAAGGGGACCTGGTGGGTCAGGGAGAGCTTGGCCTCGGGGGCGCGCCCAGGAGTTCTTCTCAGAAACCCCAGACTTGGGGACACAATTCGGGTCTGATGGAACGAGCTGCTGTGATATCCACATGATGCCCCACCTGCTGCCCCTCTGCAGCCCCTTGTTCTTGGGGTTCAGACAGAGGCAGCCACTGCTGTTCTGTAGATCCCGTCTCCACCTTCCAGCATCTGGGTGGCTAGGGAGACGTGCCCAGCCTTGTCTCCTTCCTCCTCCCTCTCCTTTCTGGAAGCTGTTGGGACTTTCCCCATCTCTTGGGCATTTGTGTGTTCATCAGAAGACAAGCAGATGGAGGGGTGATGTTTCCTCTTTACTTGGCATACTGTGTGCCCTCGAAGTCTGAAACGCAGAGTCTTTAACCTCAGGGAAATTATCCTACCTGGTTTACTGGAGTTGGGATGGACAAAAAAAAAAAGCTTTGCTAGTGGCCTTCAGCTCTACCAGGCAAGTGAGAATGGTCTCATGGAGATTGTCCTCCAATATTTATAATGATATAATATCAATCCTATACAAACCCTTTAGGAAAATAAGGAGGAAATAATTCCCAGCAAGTTTTTTAGACCAGCATTACCCTGACACCTGACCAAGAAATTAAAGGGAAAGAAAAGTACAGACCAATAAATCTCATGAATATTGATGTACAAACCCTTGACAAAATATTTAGCAAATGGAATCCAATAATATTTGAAAATGAATGCAAGGTTAACATTCAGAATTCAATTTAATTAAATATATTAACAGAATAAAGGCAAAAGCATATGATCATCTCAATGGTTACAGGAAAATAATATGGCAAAATTAATATATGTTCATGATTTTAAAAAATCCCTTAATAAACTAGGAATAGAAAGGAACTTCCTCAGTCTGTTAAAGGGCATTTATAAAACGCCAACACCATATTGAATGGTACAAGCCTAAACACTTTCTCTCAAGCTCATTAATTCTTTCCTTGGTTGTAATGAGTCTATGATGAGCCTGGCATCCCTAGGAGTAAGATTGATGGGCACCAACAGAATTGCAGTTTAATATTACAATCAGAAAAGGGCAAGATTTGGGAATTCCCTGGCCTAACCAGGGACTAACCACTGGACTCCGCGTTTCCATTGCAGGGGGCTCGAGTTCGATCCCTGGTCAGAGAACTAAGATCCTGCAAGCCAGCTGGTACGGCGAAAAATAAAAAAAAAAAAGGCAAGATTCAAAGAGAGAAGTCTGAGGGCAAATGCTTCATTAAAAAGTGAGGGTCCCTTGCTGAGTTCCCAGACCTGAGCCAAATTTTAGATCTGGAACCAATTGTCTAGAGAGGTGCCCATGTCCCTTATAGGAAGAACCCTACAACATTGTAGCAAACATAAAATACTTATCTTAGTCCCTTTCCGAGGGAACCTATGGCCATTTATCTGGGTGACTATGGTCATTGGGGAAAAGGGAATATTTTTAGGACTATTGGACACAGCTTTCTGAGTTGACATTAATACCCAGATATGCAAAGCATCACCATGGCCCTCCTGTTAAGAGTGGGGGCTTACTGGGTACAGGTGTTACACTGAGTCCTCGCTTAAACCTGATTCACAGTGGCCCACTGCACATGCAGACCCATCCAGTGGTGATTTCCTCAGTCTTCTAGTGTATAATTGGAATTCATATACTTATCAGTTGGACCATTTACTACCTCTCTCCTCACCTGTAAAGTTTGTTAGCTGATAATTTATGTAACAGTATTCAGTGGTTACAGTGTAAAGAACTATGGAGATAACTTATTTTTACCCAAAAAAATCACATACAGATATTATAATCACAGGATACCCATTTTTAAGATGCAAAACATATACTCAAAACCATACACTCAGACAACCACATGGAAAAGGAATAGGGAATATATAGACATATGTGAAAATGGGGTCATTTTAAGAAGAGAATTGTGTCACATATTAAAGACAAAGCTGAATGGGAAAATGGATTGGAAGACAGAATCTACTAAGCACAAGATCATTTTATGGGTAGTTTCTGCAGACGACATTTAAAAAATTAAAAACTCAATAATCCTACCACCCAAACGATAATCTGGATAATCTGCTTAATAATTTGTTGTATTTCCTTCCGAGCTTTTTGTTCTGTGTCTACCTATACACACACACCTACAACAGATACAAATATAAAACAAATATATTTGTATACATATATATGTGCAAATAATTTTACTCAGCATAAAACTGCTACTTTTCTGCCATCCAGAGTCACTGATATAATGGTGCATTATCCATCCTTGATGTATTTTTTTATAATGTAAACTATGTGGTACATTGTTTTATGTTTTTTCACTTAGCCAATTACCATGAACATTTCCCCAAATCCTCAAACATGAAAAAATTTTTCATTAGTGCATACTATTCTATCTTATTGATATGTCAGTTTTTAATCAATTGACTATTGGATATTCAATTTATTTTTTTTCTATTTTAAATAGTATTATGTTAAGGTAGATAAGCTGAAAATTAAAGAACTTTTACTGACTAATAAAATGAGGCATAAATGTAACCATAAAATGATTACCCTTAAATATTAAGTTAAAAGCACTGTTCCTAAGTGAGGTGTGTCAAAGCTTAATATATGCCTTTTCTGTAAGGGGTTTGCATTTCTGCACTGAAAGTGTTGATGAATATGTGTGAGATCTCCTGTTTGAGCTCCTTTGTTTCAGGGATCATGATGACTCATCCTCCGTCACACCACTTAAGGAAGCAATTTTTCTATTTTGTTTAAGAAGTAAACTGGGAGTTTGCCCTAGCTAGGATTAACAACTTTTGCTTTATATTTTTCTTTCAAAAATGTCATCCTCTACTCCACAGTGAACATATCTTAATTATTGAGTGCTTGTTTGCAACCTCTGCACCTTTCACACAAAATGTGTGGTATAGACTATGGAACATATTTCTCTCATAATTTCTAACACAGTTTTCTAAACTCATTAAATTCTTTGTTTTTCCTCAGCATAAATATCTGATAGGTCAGCATAAATACTCTGATAGGCAAGAATATTTAAATTCTTTCTAAAGTCTTTTCCACATCAATATAGTCACAGTTTTGCCACTTTTGAATTCTCTGGTATACAGTTCTCCACTTGTGTAAGAATTCTGTGTGAAAAATTGATCACATTTATTATATCCTTCTGGAATTATACTTTTGTGCCTTTTATTAAGTTAAATGAACATTAAATAATATATGAAGAGTTTTTGACATTTTTTGATATTTATAAGGTTACTCCCCAGGATGAATTGATATATAATATAATGAGGTGTAACTAGTGAAATTATCTCACAGTAAAGCATCTTAATAGGTTTTCTCTCCTGTATGACTTTTCTGATGTTTAATGAGTGTTGACTTCCCACTGAAGGCTTTGCCACATTCTCTGCATTCATAAGGTTTCTCTCCTGTATGAGTTCTGTGATGTACAATGAGAGTTGATTTCACACTGAAGGCTTTGCCACATTCACTACATTCATAGGGTTTTTCTCCTGTATGAATTCTCTGATGTTTAATGAGAGTTGATTTCCTACTGAATGCTTTCCTACAGTCACTGCATTCATAGGGTCTCTCTCCTGTATGAATTCTCTGATGTTTAGTCAGTGGTGATTTTTCACTGAAGGCTTTCCCACATTCGTTGCATTTATAGGGTTTTTCTCCTGTATGAGTTCTCTGATGTACAATAAGGGTTGACTTCTCACCAAATGCTTTCCCACATCTTCTGCATTCATAAGGTTTCTCTTCTGTATGAGTTCTCTGATGGACAGAGAGGTGTGATTTTCCACTGAAAGTCTTCCCACATATGCTGCATTCATAGGGTTTCTCTCCTGTATGAACTCTCTGATGAACAGAAAGGTGTGACTTTCCCCTGAAGCCTTTTCCACATTTACTGCACTCATAAGGTTTCTCTTTTGTATGAGTTCCTTGATGTTTAATGGGGGTGGGCGTCTCATCAAAGGCTTTCCCATGTTTATTGCACTCAGGTTTCTCACCTGTATGAGTCCTTTGATGTGTAAGGCTGGACTTACCACATTTGATAGCTTCATAAAATGCTTGTCTAATGTGTGTTTTTTCATGTCTAATAAGGTGATATGAACTCTTAAAAGCTTTTGCACATTCACCACATACAAATGGTTTCTCTCCTGTATGAGTTCGCTGATGTTTAATCAGAGTTGACTTCTGGATAAATGTTTTCCCACATTCACTGCATTCATACGGCTTCTCCCCTGTATGAGTTCTCTGGTGTGCAATGAGGGTTGACTTTTGGCTGAAGGTTTTTGCACATTCACAGCATTCATAAGGTTTCTCTCTGGTGTGAGTTCTCTGATGTACAACAAGGTTTGCTTTCTGGATAAATACTTTTCCACATTCAGAACATTTATAGAATTTCTCCCCAGTTTGAATTCTTGGACTTTTATTAAGGGATTGCTTATGGTGGAAGGCTTTTCCATGTTCATTAAGCTCAAAGAATTTCTCTCCAGGTTGAGCTTTATCAAGATTAGAATGGAAGCATAATTTCCAATATGCCTTACATTCATCATCTTTCCTTCTTACATAGCTTCTACTTTGACTAAGAAAATTTAAATTATGTTTTGAACACTTTCCCCATGAATCATATTTAGGGAGTCTTTGTCTTATAGAAACAAAGTTTGTGCTTGGATAAATGATTTTTCTGTATGTTCTGAATTTTGGGCCACTTCCATCCTTCAGTGTTTCCTTATCAACGGATGCAGCTTGCCACAGAGGTTTGTCTTGGCTTTCCTTATGATTATCTATTGGGTCACCAACTTGCCAGAATTCTAGGGAAAAAAATGCAATGAATCATCAAACTTGTAAATATTTCTACTATAATGTTATGGCATAAAATTCATTCATAAATGCCCTGCTGTGAACTCCTATTAATGGACCTGAGCTGATGTGGATGAAACCTCCCTATGCTCCACCACCACCACCTCCCTCAACTGTAAATACAAACAAATGCTGGCCCACATTTAACAGAAAATAATTTAATACCCAGTCAAGCTCAAAACCAAGAAAAGAAAGTTTTTAGGTGTCAAAACTGAAGTGAGAGTTTAAAGGGATGGGGTGAACAGAAACTGAAGGTTGAAGATTTGCAGGGGAATCCAGACCACAGGGCACAAATGTTCAGGAAACTAGAATATAATTTGCACTAAAAGTAGGAGGCACAAAGGGCATCCATGTGTGTTAAACAGGAACTAGAAAGATTCCCCACTGGTCAAGGAAACTGGAAAGAAGGATGTTATATATAAGAAATCAAAAGCCTGATATGATACTATATATAGAAATCCCTAAAGACTCCACACAAAAACTACTAGAACTGATAAATTCAGCATGGTAGCAGGATACAAGATTAACATCCAGAAATCAGTTACATTTCTTTACACTAACAGTGAAATATCAGAAAGGAAAAGTAAATAAACAACCCCTTTTAAAATCACATCAAAGGGGAAGGTGGAAGATGGCGGAAGAGTAAGACGCGGAGATCACCTTCCTCCCCACAGATACACCAGAAATACATCTACACGTGGAACAACTCCTACAGAACACCTACTGAAGGCTGGCAGAAGACCTCAGACCTCCCAAAAGGCAAGAAACTCCCCACGTACCTGGGTAGGGCAAAAGAAAAAAAGAAAAAACAGAGACAAAAGAATAGGGACGGCACCTGCACCAGTGGGAGGGAGCTGTGAAGGAGGAAAAGTTTCCACACACTAGGAAGCCTCTTCGCGGGCGGAGACTGCGGGAGGCGGAGGGGGGAGCTTCGAAGCCCGGAGGAGTGCACAGCAACGGGTGCGGAGGGCAAAGCGGGGAGATTCCCGCACAGAGGATCGGTGCCGACCGGCACTCACCAGCTCGAGAGGCTTGTCTGCTCACCCGCCGGGGCGGGCGGGGCTGCGAGCTGAGGCTCTGAGGCTCGGGTTTCGGTTTCGGATGGAGCGCAGGGAGAGGACTGGGGTTGGCGGCTTGAACATAGCCTGAAGGGGTTAGTGCACCACGGCTAGCCGGGAGGGAGTCGGGGGAAAAGTCTGCACCTGCCGAAGAGGCAGGAGACTTTTCCTTCCCTCTTTGTTTCCTGGGGCGTGAGGAGAGGGGTTTAAGAACGCTGCTTAAAGGAACTCCAGAGACGGGAGTGAGCCGCGGCTAAAAGCGTGAACCCCAGAGACGGGTGTGAGCCGCGGCTAAAAGCGCGAACCCCAGAGACGGGCGCGAGCCGCGGCTGAAAGCGCGGACCCCAGAGACGGGTGCGAGCCGCGGCTGAAAGCGCGGAATCCAGAGACGGGCGCAAGCCGCGGCTAAAAGCGCGGACCCCAGAGGCGGGCGGGAGACGTTAAGGCTGCTGCTGCCGCCACCGAGGGGCCTGTGTGCGAGCACAGGTCACTCTCCACACCCCTCTTCCGCGGAGCCTGTGCAGCCCGCCACTGCCAGGTTCCCGGGATCCAGGGACAACTTCCCCGAGAGAACGCACAGCGCGCCTCAGGCTGGTGCAAAGTCACGCCGGCCTTTGCCACTGCAGGCCCGCCCCGCACTCCGTGCCCCTCCCTCCCCGCCGGCCTGAGTGCGCCAGAGCCCCCGAATCAGCGGCTCTTTTAACCCCATCCTGTCTGAGCAAAAAACAGACGCCCTCCAGCGACCTACACGCAGTGGCAGGGCCAAATCCAAAGCTGAGCACTGGGAGCTGTGAGAACAAAGAAGAGAAAGGGAAATCTCTCCCAGCAGCCTCAGAAGCAGCGGATTAAAGCTCCACAATCAACTTGATACACCCTGCATCTGTGGAATACCTGAATAGACAACCAAACATCCCAAATTAAGGAAGTGGACTTTAGGAGCAAGATCTATGATTTCTTCCCTTTTCCTCTTTTTGTGAATGTGTATGTGTATGCTTCTGTGTGAGATCTTGTCTGTATAGTCTTGCTTCCACCATTTGTCCTAGGGTTCTATCCGTCCATGTTTTTTTTTTAAATTTTTTTTCTTAATAATTAATTTTAATAACGTTATTATACTTTACCTTCGTTCTTTCTTTCTTTCTTTCTTTCTTTCTTTCCTTCCTTCCTTCCCTCCTTTAGACAACGAATCATCCCAAATTGAGGAGGTGGTCTCTGACAGCAAGATTTATGATTTTTCCCCATTTACCTCTTTTAGTGAGGGTGTATGTGTATGCTTCTGTGTAAGATTTTGTCTGTATAGCTTTGCTTACAACATTTGTCCTAAGGTTCTATCGTCCCTTTTTTTTTTAAATAAGAATTTTTTAATTCAATAACTTTATTATACTTTATTTTATTTTTACTGTATCTTCTTTCTGTCTGTCTTTTTTCCTTCTTTCCCTCCTTCCTTCCTTCCTCCCTCCCTCCCTCCCTCCTTTCTTTCCTTCTTGTCTTCTTTCCTTCTTTGCTTCTTTCTTTCTTTCTTCCTTCCTTCCTACCCTCCTTTCCTTCTTTCTTTCCTCATACTTCTACTAATTCCCTCTACTTTTTCTCCCTTTTATCCTGAGCCGTGTGGATGAAAAGCTCTTGGTGCTCCAGCCAGGAGGCAGGGCTCTGCCTCTGAGGTAGGAGAGCCAACTTCAGGACACTGGTCAACAAGAGACCTTCCAGCTCCACATAATATCAAACGGCGAAAATCTCCCAGAGACCTCCATCTTAACACCAGCACCCAGCTTCACTCAACGACCAGCAAGCCACAGTGCTGGAAAACCTATGCCAAACAACTAGCAAAACAGGAACACAACCCCACCCATTAGCAGAGAGGCTGCCTAAAATCATAAGGCCACAGACACCCCAAAACACACCACCAGATGTGAACCTGCCCACTAGAGAGACAAGATCCAGCTTCATCCACCACAACACAGGCACTAGTCCCCTCCACCAGGAAGCCTACACAACCCACTGAACCAACCTTAGCCACTGGAGACAGACATCAAAAACAGGAGGAACTACGAACCTGCAGCCTGCAAAAAGGAGACCCCAAACACAGCAAGATAAGCAAAATGAGAAGACAGAAAAACACACAGCAGATAAAGGAGCAAGATAAAAATGCACCAGACCTAACAAATGAAGAGGAAATAGGCAGTCTACCTGAAAAAGAATTCAGAATAATGATAGTAAGGTTGATCCGAAATCTTGGAGATAGAATGGACAATAGAATGGACAAAATGCAAGAATCAGTTAACAAGGACCTAGAAGAACTAAAGATGAAACAAGCAACGATGAACAACACAATAAATGAAATTAAAAGTACTCTAGATGGGATCAATAGCAGAATAACTGAGGCAGAAGAACGGATAAGTGACCTGGAAGATAAAATAGTGGAAATAACTACTGCAGAGCAGAATAAAGAAAAAAGAATGAAAAGAACTGAGGACAGTCTTAGAGACCTCTGGGACAACATTAAACGCACCAACATTCGAATTATAGGGGTTCCAGAAGAAGAAGAGAAAAAGAAAGGGACTGAGAAAATATT
>NW_020838015.1:7812474-7834520 GCF_003676395.1 Aethalodelphis obliquidens
CTAATGAAACTTCAAAGCTTTTGCACAGCAAAGGAAACCATAAACAAGACCAAAAGACAACCCTCAGAATGGGAGAAAATATTTGCAAATGAAGCAACCGACAAAGGATTAATCTCCAAAATTTACAAGCAGCTCATGCAGCTCAATAACAAGAAAACAAACAACCCAATCCAAAAATGGGCAGAAGACCTAAATAGACATTTCTCCAAAGAAGATATACAGACTGCCAACAAACACATGAAAGAATGCTCAACATCATTAATCATTAGAGAAATGCAAATCAAAACTACAATGAGATATCATCTCACACCAGTCAGAATGGCCATCATCAAAAAATCTAGAATCAATAAATGCTGGAGAGGGTGTGGAGAAAAGGGAACACTCTTGCACTGCTGGTGGGAATGTGAATTGGTTCAGCCACTATGGAGAACAGTATGGAGGTTCCTTAAAAAACTACAAATAGAACTACCATATGACCCAGCAATCCCACTACTGGGCATATACCCTGAGAAAACCAAAATTCAAAAAGAGTCATGTACCAAAATGTTCATTGCAGCTCTATTTACAATAGCCCGGAGATGGAAACAACCTAAGTGTCCATCATCGGATGAATGGATAAAGAAGATGTGGCACATATATACAATGGAATATTACTCAGCCATAAAAAGAAACGAAATTGACCTATTTGTAATGAGGTGGATAGACCCAGAGTCTGTCATACAGAGTGAAGTAAGTCAGAAAGAGAAAGACAAATACCGTATCCTAACACATATGTATGGAATTTAAGAAAAAATGTCATGAAGAACCTAGGGGTAAGAGAGGAATAAAGACACAGACCTACTGGAGAATGGACTTAAGGATATGGGGAGGGGGAAGGGTGAGCCGTGACAAAGCGAGAAAGAGGCATGGACATATATACACTAACAAACGTAAGGTAGATAGCTAGTGGGAAGCAGCCGCATAGCACAGGTATATCAGCTCCGTGTTTTTTGACCGCCTGGAGGGGTGGGATAGGGAGGGTGGGAGGGAGGGAGACGCAAGAGGGAAGAGATATGGCAACATATGTATATGTATAACTGATTCACTTTGTTATAAAGCAGAAACTAACACACCATTGTAAAGCAATTATACCCCAATAAAGATGTTAAAAAAAAAAGCATGATATTGGCACAAAAACAGATATATGAATCAATGGAACAGAATAGAGAGCCCAGAAATAAACCCACACACCTACAGTCAATTAATAGTTGACAAAGCAGGCAAGAATATACAGTGGAGAAAAGACAGTCTCTTCAGCAAGGTGTTTTGGCAAAGTTGGACAGCTGCATGTAAATCAATGAAGTTAGAACACACCCTCACACCACACACAAAAATAAACTCAAAATGGCTTGAAGACTTAAATATAAAACAGGACACCATAAAACTCCTAGAAGAGAACATTCTCTGACATAAATCCTACCAATGATTTCTTAGGTCAGTCTACCAAGGCAATAGAAATGAAAGCAGAAATAAACAAATGGAACCTTATCAAACATTAGCTTTTGCACAGCAAAGGAAACCATAAACAAAATGAAAAGACAACCTATGAAATGGGAGAAAATATTTACAAGTGATGTGACCGACAAGGGCTTAATTTCCAAAATATACAAAGAGCTCATACAACTCAATAACAAAAAAACAAACGGCCTAATTAAAAAAATGGGCAGAAGACCTAAATAGACATTTCTCCAAAGAAGACATACAGATGGCCAATAGGCACATGAAAAGATGCTCAACATCGCTAATTATTAGAGAAATGCAAATCAAAACTACAATGAGGTACCACCTCGCACCGGTCAGAATGGCCATCATTAAAAAGTCTACAAATAACAAAAGCTGCATTAGGATGTGGAAAAAAGGGAACCCTTCTATACTGTTGGTGGGAATGTAACTTGGTGCAGCCACTATGGAGAACAGTACGGAGGTTCCTCTAAAAACTAAAAATAGAGTTGCTATATGATCCAGCAATCCCACTCCTGGGCATATATCTGGACAAAACTATAATTCGAAAAGATATATGCACGCCTATGTTCATAGCAGCACTATTAATAATAGCTAAGATATGGAAGCAACCTAAATGTCCATTGACAGATGAATGGATAAAGAAGATGTTGCATACACACACACACACACACACACACACACACACACACACACACACACTGAAATATTACTCAGCCATAAAAAGAATGAAATAATGCCATTTGAAGCAACATGGATGGACCTAGAGATTATCATACTAAGTGAAGTCAGAAAGAGAAAGACAAATGCCATATGATATCACTTATATGTGGAATCTAAAATATGACACAAATGAACCTGTCTATGAAACAGAAACAGACTCACAGACATAGAGAACAGACTTGTGGTCTGTTCCAGGGTCTCTGTGCCAAGGTGGAGGGGGCACGGGGGAGGGATGGATTGGGAGTTTGGGACTAGCAGATGCAAACTATTATGTATAGAATGGATAAACAACAAGGTCCTACTGTATATCACAGGGAACTATATTCAATATCCTGTCATAAACCATAATGGAAAAGAATATATATGTATAACTGAGTTACTTTGCTGTACAGAAGAAATTAAACACAACATTGTAAATCACCTATACTTTAATAAAATTTAAAAAAATCAAAAGCCTAGTTCTATAACTCAATCCAAATGATTATAAGTGTAGTACAGAGCCCATAAGCTGAAAAATTAAACTAAAAATTGGTCCTGTATTAGTAGGTTCCTAGTAGTGGCAAGCTTTCCAAAAGATATATTATGTTTTTATAGCTTAGGAATCACAGGATATCTATGGAATACCAATTTTCACTGAAGAGTTCACAGTAAAAAATTAACAACTTCACAAGGAAATGACCCGTCATGAAAGAGAATCAGCAGATACATTTAAAGATACTCACATTCCTAGAACTGTAGCTAGTAGAACCATGTGAACTTCAAAATAAATATATTTCAACTATTCAAAGAAATAAGGTAAGAACTAGACTGTGGGGGAAAAAACTAGGAAAATTATATACAGGCATTATTTTAAAAACTCTAAATAAAGAGGTTGAACAGTAGATAGAAGTTGAACTTCTAACTACTACTTCTATCTAGTCACAGATAAAGACAGATTTAACAAATTAGATGACAGATCTTGAGAAATCACCCAAAATGCAGCATGAAGAGCTAACAATGGAAATATGGTAAGAGAAATAGAGAAATGATAAGTTCCAAAATAGGTTTAATACCAAATCCAAATGGAAGACTAGAGAAAAAGGGAGAGGGGGCAATATGCCAAGAAACGGGTTAACAGAGCAACACTGAGACTGCTATACTTAGACAGGGCAGCTTGCAAGGTTGGCCCTTGGCTGCCATCTGGGAATCTGGAGTTCAGGAATGTCCCCACCACTGCCTAACGGATATGGCTGCTTGTACAAACAATGTGATTTAAGCAGAACATTTCCTTTCCTTCTGGGGGTCTGGAATTTTGGTATGTGCTAGGCAGTCTGTGATGTGAGGACGCTGACCGAGTCTCTAATGGGCTTCCCTGGGCATAAACATCACACACATGTTGCTGCACTTTCACTGCTGGGAGAAGTGTGCCCTGTGTGACCCTAGGTGGGAGGGAGAGAGCATAAGGAACCCTGTACATGGAGTCCTCCAGATTCTGCTAATGTCTTTTTCCCTTATGCTCTAGTTGTATATCCTTACTATATCACTGTAATAAATTTTAGCTGTAAATACAACTAGATGCCAAGTCCTGGGAGTCCCTCTCGAGAATCTCTGAATGTGGTAGTGGTCTTGGGGGACCCCCAATCTAGGCAATATTTGAAGAAACAATGACTGGCAGTTTTCTGGTATGGAAGAAAGGCATGTATCCTACTCTTAAATGTCCAGAGTCCTGAGTGTGGTAAATAAAAGCAAATCTGTACCTAGACACAGTTCTGTGTAACTGTAAGACTTTAAGAAAGTACGTATTGAAAGCTACCATGAAGAAATTTTAAAAATCACCTATAAAGAAACAATTAGGTCAGCAATAGATTTCATCAGATAAAAAAGAAGCCAAAAGATTACATATTTTCAAAGTCCTAAGAGAAGATGTCACCTTAGAACTCTATCCCCAGATAAATTATTGCAATGAAAGATGACAAAATAAAGATGTTTTTGGACAAGAAAAGACAGAGAATGTGCCACAAACAAAGCCTGCTAAGAATAATGCTTAATATTGAATTATTCAGGAGGAAAATGACCAAAGGGGAAAAAGGCAGGGGGGAAGGTAAAGAAAATCCAGCAAAGGCAGGAAAAAAGAGGTAAAGGAAAAGCAGGATATCTAGAAAATACAATAAAATAAGAAATACAAATAAAGTAGTAGCACAATAAATATTAATCCCATTAATTATAGGCCAACCATATTAAATTGTACTTTTAAAAATCAGCTATAAGTTTTCAAAAGACAATTAGAGCAAAAAGAAAGAAATGTTGAAAATAAAATCATAGAAATATACTTGGCACTTAACCAAAGGAAAATTGGTAAAACAATGCTTATGTTATACAAAACAGAATGACCTGGATGCCAAAAGCAAGTAAGGACAGAATATGACAATATTATAAAGCAATTTCACTTACATAGATGCAAAACTCTTAAATATACAAGGCAAATTGATTCTATTTATGACAGAAAAAAGGTTATACATCTAGTAATGTTGAAAATGTATATACCCTACTATGTATTCCACTTATAGTTATACCAGAGAGAAATTCTGCAAATATGTACATGTACAAGAATGGCAACAAGATATTAGAAACAACCAAATGTCCAGCAATAGAGGCTTGGATTGATGGACTGTGATACTCAGATGTTGGAATGCTATGCAGGAGTGAAAAATGAATGAACTAAATCTAACATATCAGCATAGCTAAACTCAAAGGGTAACACTGAATACTGAAAGAAAGCTGTAGAAAGACTCCTATGGTTCTAGAGCACTAATCTGGTAAATTTACAAAAAAGAATGCTATATTGATTACAGATGCAAATTTATGTAGTAAAAGTTTAAAAACATGGGTTAGAAAGATAATGCACCAAATTCATGATATTGTTTGCCTGGGGTGGGAATGAAGGGAGCAGGATTCAGGAGAGGAAAAGGGAGGCTTCACCTTTAACTGTAAACCTCTATTTCTTTTATAAACACAAAACCACCGCCACCAAATGACAAAATCTTAGCACTTGCTAATTCTGGGAGGTAACTACAAAGGTATTTGTTATGACTATGATTTTCTATACTTTTCTGCAGTTTTAAGAGAAATGCCTTAAGGCAGGGCTTCTGGAACAGTGGAGTGAGGACCTTAGTAAATCCTCTTCCCCATAAAAGCAATGAAAATACTGGCAAAATTATCAAAATCTGTCATTTCAGGACTTTGGAAATTAACCAAAGGCACACAACAGATTAAAAATCATTTATTCAAGAAGAACCAGTGAACCTCACTAAGAGCAGCCAAGTGTGTGGTTTTCCACTTGGTGCTACTTTCCCCCACCCCCACCTCCACCCCAAACCCCTGGCTCCTCAGCTCTGTGGTCCGGAAGCAGTGAAAACTGGCATTGTTACAGCAACTGAAGGGAGTTCCACCAAAAGCCTCATCTCCAGAGTGCTGTCATTACTTGACCTAACTTGGAGCTCAGCTCCAAGAAAGAAGGGACAGTATATGGTAACACCAATCCCCATGAAGAAATAAACAGCACCAGTAAAGGTAATGTGCAGCAAAGTGTTAACATGTCAGGCCTGGCTCCTGCCTGAAGTTTGGGAATGCAGATTGTGGAATGTTCCCTATGATGATAAGATGATTTTTTGCCTGCCTGGGGCACTGAACACCTGATTTTCTTCTGGGTGACTAGATGCCTGGCGGTGCCTATTTTTAGTGGGTCAATTTGGAATCTCCCACAGACAAAGTGAAAAGGGCTTTCTATAAAGCCTTACTTGCCGCTTGGACTTGAATTGCAGCTGTCTAGCCCTGTAGCATCTTGGCTTTGCACGAGAAAGGAGCAACTATCCCTGCGGGGATTTGTCTCCTCTACCAAGTGCCCAGCAATGCTGGTGAAAATGAACCCCTATTAGGACACATGAAGGAATGTCAGCAAGCATTGAAATAAAGGGGAAAAAATCTTACAAGCTTACAGATAGAAAAAAATGATACCAAGTATCAATAATCAGAATAGGCTTCAGAGTTCTCAAAAGGAAAATTACAATCAGAAGATAATGGAACAATGCCTTCAAAAGTCTAAGGGAAAGAAATGTCCATCCTAGAACTCTACCCCAACCAAGCTCAACTCTCCATCTTGGATGAGGATTCAACACTTTCAGATATTCAAAAATCTCAAAAAATTTACCTCCCATGGACCTACATTCTTTCTTAGGAAAGTACTGGAAGAATGGGCTCCAGTGAAATGTGGAAAAAGGCATGGCATAAAGCAAACGAAGGAATCCAACAATGCAGAAAGTGGAGGGAATTCCCAGAATGATGGTGAAGAGATGTCAGGATGGTAGCTGAGCAAACAGGAATGAGGATAATCCACCCAGAAGGAAGTGGTCAGAGGCCTCCAGAGAAACTCAGGGGTATGACATTGATGGGACACTTGAAGCTCTGAAAGCATTCAGAATCACTCTAGACAACTGGTCATGTTTAAGTTAAACTGGTGATAAGTACATAGCGAAAGAAGCAAATGAAAGAAACAAGACAATTTTTAACCAAAGGAAACTAAAAGTTATGCAGAAAAGGTAAATTAATCATAGATGACTACATGGCTAAGCTGTCTATAGTGTTTATATGGTCATTATATTATAAACAGTAGTACTGATGTAAACCAAATTTATGGTATAATCATATTGGGAACATGGGAGAACAAGAAGTTTTTGTGTTCCAAAGAAGACATAGAGATGGCCAACAGGCACGTGAAAAGATATTCAACATCACTAATCATCAGGGAAATGCAAATCAAAATCACAATGAGATACCACCTCACACCTGTCAGAATGGCTACCATCAGAAAGAACACAAATAACAAATGTTGGTGAGGATGTGGAGAAAAGGGGACCCTTGTACACTGTTGGCGGGAATGCAAACTGGTGCAGCCACTATGGAAGACACTATGGAGGTTCCTCAAAAAGTCAAAAATAGAAACTACCATATGATCCAGTAATTCCACTCCTGGGTATATATCTGAAGAAAACGAAAACACTAATTTGAAAAGATACATGCATGTCAATGTTCATAACAGCATTATTTACAATAGCCAAGACATGGAAGCAACCTAAGTGTTCATCAAGAGATGAATGGATAAGGAAGATACACACACACACACATACATACATACACACACACATATACATGCAATGGAATATTACTTAGCTATAAAAAGGAATGAAATTTTGCCATCTGTAAGAACATGGATGGGCCTGGAAGGTATTATGCTTAGTGAAATAAGTCAGACAGGGAAAGACAAATACCGTGTTTTTGCTTAAATGTGGAATCTAAAAACTAAAACAAATGAATATAACAAAACAGAAACAGACTGACAGATACTGAGAACAATTTAGTTGTTACCAATTGGGAGAGGGAATGGGGAGGGGCCAGATAGGAGCAGGGGATTAAGAGATAAAAACTACAAGGTATAAAATAAATACGACAAAAGGATGTAATGTACACACAGGGAATATAGTCAATATTTTATAATAACTTTAAATGGAGTAGTCTATAAAAATATCAAATCACTGTGTTGTACACCTAAAACTAATATAATATTGTAAATCAACTATACTTCAATAAAAAAGAAAAAAAAATTCAAAAAAGAAGTCTTTGTGTGTTTGTATGTGTATGAGTGGCAAAAACAATGAAGTGAGCTAAATCTTCATCTTCCATAGCAGAAAATTTTAAATAATTTTTGTAAGATATATGTAAATTATAAAGAACAGAGATACCAAAAAGTATCTGCGCATCCACCACTCATTAAAAAACAAATTATTTTTACCTTTGAAGTTCTTCATGTGCCCATTTCATTCTCTTCTCAGATAATCACTATTCTGAATTTTTATGTTTGTCATGCCCTGACTGCTTCTCAGCCTTTTGGCTAAGACCAAGTACACTATCATGCCCTTGACATTCATTATAGTTTTATCACATTTATTTTATTCTTTAAACCTCGGGTATGATTTAATTTGATAAAAATTAAACTTTTTTTAATCAAAAGAGACTACTGCCTTGGGTCAGTAAATTTGAAATCTCAGATGAAACATAATTGTCTAAAAAAATGACCAGAATTGACAGAAGATACAGAAAACATGAATAAATCAGTAATTATTTTAAATAACTATACAATTCACTAGGTAATCAAAAGTCTTGCCCTAAAATGGGGCCTCTTATCCAGATGTTGTTGTAGATGACTGCTATCAAACTCTTAAGAACAGGTATACTTCAGTCAGTGCAGTTTCAGAAACTAGGAAAAAAAAAAAAAAAAGGGAAGATTACCCAGTCTCTTTTATGCAGCTAGGATAACCATAGACACCAGAGTAAGAGTAGAGTACAAGAAAAGAAAATCTAAGATCTGTCTCACTTCTGAACATTAACGGAAAACTCTGAAATTAAATATGAGTAAACTGAATTCAATTTATTAAAAAAATGTTTTACAACTAAGTAGAGTTTAGTGCAGGAATGCAAGAACAGTTCAACATGAGAAAATCTATTAATATAATCCACCACATTAATAGATTAAAGGACAAAAAAATTATCTTCCCAATAGATGCAGAAAATAAGCATTTGAGAAAATATAACACACACTCATGATTTTTTTCTTATTTATTTTTAATTGTGGTAAAATAAATATAACATTTATCATTTTAATCATTTTTAAGTGTATATAGTTCAGTGGCATTAAATACACTTACATTGTTGTGCAACAATCACCACTATCCATCACCATAGCATTTTTTATCTTATAAAACCAAAACTCTGTACCCATTAAACAACAACTCTTCATTCCTTGCTTCCCCTAACCCCTGGAAACCACCATTCTACTTTCTGTCTCTATTAACTACTCCAGGTACCTCATATAAGTGGAATCATATAGCATTTACCCTCTCATGACTGTCATCTTTCACTTAGCATAATGTTTTCAAGGTTCACCCATGTTGTAGCTTGTGTCAGAATGTCCTTCCTTTTTAAAGCAGAAACATATTCCACTGTGCATATATGCCACATTTTGTTTATTCATCTGTTGACAAATACATGGTTGTATATCAATTATATCTCAATAAAGCTGAAAAAAAATTAAATAACCAGGAATAAGACAAAATAATTTAGACTTAATATAATTTTCATCTTCTAGATCTTTGGCAAAAACTTTGTGTATATTCATAGACATTCTTTCTCAGGAAAATCAATATTATATTACTCCTTATTTTAAGGTAATAAAATGAAACTCTGAATGAAAACTATTTTCTTACAGGAACTAATGTTTTTGTTTTTTGTTTTTTTACATCTTTATTGGAATATAATTGCTTTACAATGGTGTGTTAGTTTCTGCTTTATAACAAAGTGAATCAGTTATACATATACATATGTTCCCACATCTCTTCCCTCTTGCATCTCCCTCCCTCCCACCCTCCTTATCCCACCCCTCCAGGTGGTCACAAAACACCGAGCTGATCTCCCTGTGCTATGCGGCTGCTTCCCACTAGTTATCTACCTTACGTTTGGTAGTGTATATATGTTCATGCCTCTCTCTTGCTTTGTCACAGCTTACCCTTCCCCCTCCCCACATCCTCAAGTCCATGCTCTAGTAGGTCTGTGTCTTTATTCCCGTCTTACCCCTAGGTACTTTATGACCTTTTTTTTTTCTTAGATTCCATATATATGTGTTAGCATATGGTATTTGTTTTTCTCTTTCTGACTTACTTCACTCTGTATGACAGACTCTAGGTCCATCTACCTCACTACAAATAACTCAATTTCATTTCTTTTTATGGCTGAGTAATATTCCATTGTCTACCAAATGTAAAATAGATAGCTAGTGGGAAGCAGCCGCATAGCACAGGGAGATCAGCTCGGTGCTTTGTGACCGCCTGGAGGGGTGGGATAGGGAGGGTGGGAGGGAGGGAGACGCAAGAGGGAAGAGATATGGGAACATATGTATATGTATAACTGATTCACTTTGTTATAAAGCAGAAACTAACACACCATTGTAAAGCAATTATACTCCAATAAAGATGTTAAAAAAAAAGTCTTAGTCAACTAGGGATATAAAAGGAGCTTTTGATGAAAGGTATCTTTCAAAAAACCACAGCAAATATACTTAATGGTGAAAGTTTTAGAAGTTACATTTTCTCTCTGTGCCTCAGTTTCTCATCTATAAAATAAGGATAACAACCAGTCTCCTTTACAGGGTCATTTGGAGGATTAAACTCTGTAATGTGTACAAAGCACACAGAATGCTGCATTTGTGGCACACAGCAAGTGCTCACACATTGACTATCATTACATTTCTAGCATTGTCCTCATCATTATTTCCATTAGAATCAGAAACAAACAAGGAATTCGCTATCACCGTATCTAAAACACTGTAATACAGGCCCTGACTAATAGAATGGGAGAAGAAAAAGAAAATGTATAATTGGACAGGAAAATACAAAATTGTTTTTATGAAGATAATTGTTTACACAGAAGACCCAAGAGAATCTAAAAACTATTAGTATTAATAAAAGCATTCAGAGAGGTTTCTGTACACAAGTTGAATATACAAATATCACTGCATTGTCATACATTAGTATTAACTAATTAGGAACCATAATAGGAAAAAAGATCCCAAACACAATTGCAATCATACCTAAGAGGTATCTAGGAATAAATTTAATAAAACATGTGCAAGCACTTCCTGAAGACAAGTTCAAACCATTACTAAATGGCAGAAAACACAGGCTGAATAAGAGTTCACTGATGGTAAAATTCAATAAAGATACCAAACCCCAACGTACTTCCAACTCATCTCCAAACACAGTGCAATTGCAATTGAAATTCCTACTAGTTTTCCATGGAACTTCACAAACGAATCCTATGATTCCTATTTGAAGACCAAAGAGTCCAAAGAGATAAGGAGAATCATCCTACCAACTATTTACAACATCAGTAACAGTAAGAATGGTGTGTGTAACAGTTGACATTTATATAGCATTCACTCAGTATCAGGCACTTGTAAGTGCTTTACATACTTTAACTCATTAGAATAAAGTTATAAAAACATGCAAATGGAAAAGGGACAAACAGACCAATGGAACAACATAGCCTGGGAAGAGACCCACATGGATATGGAACTTGACCTGTAGCTGAAGGGGCATCGCAACCCACTCTTGAAAGGGTTCAGTATGCAGCATGATACAAGTGTATGTCCACGTGGGGAAATAAGGTGATGTAATAGTTTCCTTCCTCACGAGTTATATAAAAATAAATTCCAGGCAGATTTTAAGAAAATAAAAAGCAAAATTTGAACTTTTAGAAGAAAATTATATGACAACATCTTTATGAGCTCAGTCAGAAAAAAGTTACATAAAATTATACAAAAAGCACAAAGTAAAACGTTGATCGATCTAATTACAATGAAAACTTCTAGTAAAAAGACACCAGCAAAAAAAAAAAAAAAAAAGACACCAGCACACCAGCAATAACCAAGATAAAGAAAAGATATTGACTACACATGAACACTCTATGACATAAATCACAGCAAGATCCTTTTTGACCCACCTCCTAGAGAAATGGAAATAAAAACAAAAATAAACAAATGGGACCTAATGAAACTTCAAAGCTTTTGCACAGCAAAGCAAACCATAACCAAGACCAAAAGACAACCCTCAGAATGAGAGAAAATATTTGCAAATGAAGCAACTGACAAAGGATTACTCTCCAAAATTTGCAAGCAGCTCATGCAGCTCAATAACAAAAGAACAAACAACCCAATCCAAACATGGGCAGAAGACCTAAATAGACATTTCTCCAAAGAAGATATATAGACTGCCAACAAACACATGAAAGAATGCTCAACATCATTAATCATTAGAGAAATGCAAATCAAAACTACAATGAGATATCATCTCACACCGGTCAGAATGGCCATCATCAAAAAATCTAGAAACAATAAATGCTGGAGAGGGTGTGGAGAAAAGGGAACCCTCTTGCACTGTTGGTGGGAATGTAAATTGATACAGCCACTATGGAGAACAGTATGGAGGTTTCTTAAAAAACTATGAATAGAACTACCATATGACCCAGCAATCCCACTACTAGGCATATACCCTGAGAAAACCATAATTCAAAAAGAGTCATATACCAAAATGTTCATTGCAGCTCTATTTACAATAGCCAGGACATGGAAGCAACCTAAGTGTCCATCAACAGATGAATGGATAAAGAAGATGTGGCACATATATACAATGGAATATTACTTAGCCATAAAAAGAAACGAAATTGAGTTATTTGTGGTGAGGTGGATGGACCTAGAGTCTGTCATACAGAGCAAAGTAAGTCAGAAAGAGAAAAACAAATACCGTATGCTAACACATATATATGGAATCTAAGAAAGAAAGAATAAAAAAGGTCATGAAGAACCTAGGGGTAAGACGGGAATAAAGACACAGACCTACTAGAGCATGGACTTGAGGATATGGGGAGGGGTAGGGGTAGGCTATAACGAGGTGAGAGAGTGGCATGGACATATATACACTACCAAGCGTGAAGTGGATAGCTGGTGGGAAACAGCCGCGTAGCACAGGGAGATCAGCTAGGTGGTTTGTGACTGCCTAGAGACGTGGGATAGGGAGGGTGGGAGGGAGGGAGATGCAGGAGGGAAGAGATATGGGAACATGTGTTATGTATAACTGATTCACTTTGTTATAAAGCAGAAACTAACACACCATTGTAAAGCAATTATACTCCAATAAAGATGTTAAAAAAAAGAATCTATATAAATCAAAAAAGACAAACACCCCAACAAAAACACAAATATAGGGTATGCACAGGTTAAGTCACAGAAGAGGAAATCCAAACAGTCAACACCAAATATGAAATGACAAATACTTTTACTCATAATCAGGGAAACAAAAATTATAATAAGATACCAACTCATACTTAGCAGATTACCAAAATGTAAAGAGTGTGCTCATACTACAATTCTAGAGAGAAAGAACAGTGCCATCACTGCAGAATGTTCTATTGGGTAGCACTGGTCTGAGTCATACATTGTCTGTATCATCAGTATGGCTGCATAAGGTTACAGAGCTTTGCATTTTTATATTGACACTTCCTGTTCAAAAGCTGAAGTTTCAGATATTTGAGAAGCTACATCTGCCAACCCAGCTGCAATCCATGCTCTTAGGGAATTGGTTTAACATGATATTTATTAAAACCCATGTAACATCATGGTGACTATAGTTAATAATACCATATTGCATACTTGAAAGTTGCTAAGACAGTGAATCTCAAAAGTTCTCATCACATGGATAAAGAAGTATGTATATTGTACATACATACAATGGAATACTACTCAGCCATAAAAAAGAATGAAATAATGCCATTTGCAGCAACATGGATGGACCCAGAGATTATCATACTAAGTGAAGTAGGTTCAGAAAGAGAAAGACAAATGCCACGTATATGTGGAATCTCAAATATGACACAAATGAACCTATCTACGAGCAGACTCACAGACATAGAGGAAAGACCTGTGGTTGCCAAGGGGGAAGCGGGGTGAGGGAGGGATGGAGTGGGAGTTTGGGGTTAGCGGATGCAAACCATTATATATAGAATGGATAAACAACAAGGTCCTACTGTATAGCACAGGGAACTATATTCAATATCCTGTGATAAACCATAATGGAAAAGAATATAAAAGAGGATGCGTATATGTATGTATATATGTATCTCTGAATCACAACATCGTAAATCAACTATACCTCAATTAAAAAATCTATTATGAAATTGTTTTATAAATAATTTTTTAAATGTTCTCATCACAAGAAAATAAAAACATTTTTAAAACCCCACTCTTTTTGTTTCAAAGGCTGGTAATAAAATACTACCAAGTGCTTCCCCAGTCCAGAGGCCTTTGCAGGACTTAAAATGAGTAGGCCAAAAGCACTTAATGTCCCTCAGCAGTAACAGACACCTTAAAACTATGAGTATTAAGGTTGAAGAAGCTGAGGAAGAAACTTTCTTCAGAGAGAGCTGTTGGAAAGCTGTGGCGTTTTCTCTAACAATAGGGGCAGGAGGAGTACATTCACCTCAGCCCTAATCTAGTAAGAAAAACTTCAAGGAGACAACCTGCTTGATATACGCCCAGTAGAGTTTTGGGGATGCAGGGGACTTGGCACCCGATTTGCACCTAGAAAACCTCTACAGGTGACAGGCAGGGTTAGGCAGTCTGTGACCGCAGAAAAGAGGTTGCATGGGGGGTGAAGAGATCAAGGTGCAGATCCCACCACACACATATACTCCACAAGCCAGATGTGGACCCTCTGGATAGGAACAGGATTGGGTTACTTTGGAGAGAGAGCTTTCTGCTAGTATCAAGGTGACCTCAGCAAAAAGAGATTGGAAGTATACAATGGTGCTGCAGGGTGAGGGTGGGGAGGAGATATATTAAATAACTTGCTGGAAAAGAGGCACTGTCTATATTGAGGAAACTGCAGTCAAGGTTCCTAGCTGGGACGTCTCCAAGGAAACCATAAACATGCCAGGGACAGGAAGAATCAGTCTTTGGAAATCTGCCACATGCAGAGGGCATCGATATCAGATGACATCTGTATCAGTTAGGGCAAACTGTTTTTGTCCTTTGTATGTCCTTCCTTCCTCACTTGCTTCACCCAAGGAGCCAGAGATGGCCTAGTTGTTGCATAGGGGAGTGAGAGGGAGTAAAGAAAGAAAAAGCTGAGCATGCTTCCTTTGCTACTAAAAACTCCAGCCTGAAGCACTGAAGCAGGCATTAGCTGGGGGAGAGATTTCCCTTTCAATGAAGTTCATAGTTTTCACTTCTACATGTGATTAGACTTTTTTTTTTAACTAAAATGAGACTACCACACACCCTCAGAAATTAAAAGGATAATAAGGAGATATTGTAAACAAATTTATGCCAATAAATTTGACAACTTAGGTGAAATGGACAAACTCCTTGAAAGACAAGTTACCAAAGTTTTTGTTCATGAAGAAATAATCTGAATAACCCAATATCTATTAAAGAAATTGACCTTGTAGTTTAATGCTTTCCCACAAAGAAAACTCCAGGCCCAGATGAGTTCACTGGGGAATTCTATCAAACTTTTAAGGAAGAAATAACACCAATTCCATACAAATTCTTCCAAAGAACTAAAGAGGGGATGGAATACTTCCTAGCTCACTCTATGACTTCACTATCTTGATTGTGGTGATGGATTCTTGGGTGTGTGCATGTCAAAACTTATCCAATTATGCACTTTAAATATATGCAGTTTGTTGTATGTCAGTTATACCACAAATACAGAGGCTAAAACAGCTAAATCAGTACTTAGAGGCAGTCATAGCATTCACAATGCTTACATTAGAAAGGGAAGCTATCAAATCAGTGATCTAAGCTTCTACCTTATGAAACTAGGAAAAGAGAAAATTAAATTCAAACTAGCAGAAGAACAGAAATAATAAAGATAAAAGCAAGAACGAATGAAATCAAGGTTTCCATTTCTAGCCACAGTGGAGTATGTCTACTACAGCCCCTGTCTCCTGCTGATTATTGCAGCTAAAAACTCTGAACAAAATATATAAAGCAGCTACTTAGGACTCTGACAAGTTAAAAAAAAAAAAGCAGGTAGACTCTGAAGGTGAGTCAAAAAGTGGAGAAGCAGCCCATACACCAGTGAGTTTCTTTTTTGTCCCTGCTCTTTTTTCACAAGACTCTGTCCCAATGGCATACAAAACTCCAGAAGTCCTGAGCTCATCCAAGAGCTGTGTGTACAAGGGAAAGCAAAGCCTCACACCAAAGCTTTAAGAACTGAACAAAACTAAGATTTCAACCACAGCTCAAGTCTAACACCTGAGTGAGAAATGCATGGAGACAACCGTAAAACAGGAGAGCAAAGGCTCTGAAAACTGCACAAAGACTTAAACCACCACACAAGACTAAAGTCTCAAATTAACCCCCAAATGGTGCACACACAACACAGATGCAAACAAGCACAACAAAGGCTTTGAACACCGAACCAACCAGAATCAACACCCACAGAAGGCAAGACAAAACTAGTGGTTTGAATCTAACTAGGTTTATTACATGATAAACAAAGATTAAAAGGAACAAAACAATTACCCCTATCTAAGATAGAATCCAAAATCATTCAACATAACTAACAACTAGCAAAATGTGACCAATTCTCAAGGGAAAAGATAATCAACAGATGCCAGATGCTGGAAATACCAAAGACATTTAAGCAGCTGTTGAAACTAAGCTCTATGAGGCAAACACACTTGAAATGAATGGATAAACAGAAGTTCTCAACAGAGATACAGAAACTGTAAAAAAAAAAAAGAAATGGAAACTTTAGAACTAAAAAAGACAATATCTGAAATTAAAAACAAACAAACAAAAACAACACATGGGATGAACTGAGTAGAACAGAGATGACAGGGGCAAGAGTCAATGAACTTGGAGTTAAACTGACAGAAATGATCCAACCTGCCAAGGTGAGGAGTAGAGACAAAAAAATTGGGAAAAATAAAAGAAAGAAATACAGCATCAGGTATTCCTAGGACAATATCAAAAGGTCCAACATTCATGTCATTGGAGTCCTCAAAGGAAAAGAGACTAGTGCAGAAAAAAATGTCTGAAGAAATAATGGCCAAAAAACTTCCCAAATTTGGAGAAAGACGTAAATTGACAGATTCAAGAAGCTCAGCATACCAGAAACAACGTAAACTCAAAGAAACACCCAGAAGTATGACAATCAAATATCTGGAATGCAAAGTTAAAGAAAACATCTTGAATATAGCCAGGAAAAAAAAAAAGCACACTGCATATGAGGAAACAATGATTCAAATGACTGTGAGGTTCTCATCAGAAACAATGGAGGCCAGAAGATAATGGAACACCTTAAAAATACTAAATGAAAAGAAATGTCAACCCAGAATTCTACACTGATGCAAAAATATTCTTCAAGAACGAAGACAAAATTTTAAAATTCTCAGGAGAACAAAAAGTAAGAGATCTTGTCACCAGCAGACCTGTTCTAAGAGAAATGATACAGGATCTTCTTCAGGGTGAAGGGAAATCATATCAGAAGGAAACATGGAACTTCAGGAATAAATAAAGATCAACAGAAATGGTAAAATATCTGGTAAATATAGAGACTATTTTTCTCCTTTTGAATTCTTTAAGGTATGTATGACAGTTGAAAGCAAACATTATAACATCGTCTGAGGGGTTTAAAATATGAAAACCTATAACATAAAGGAGGGAAGGTAAGAGACCTATATTACTGTAAACCTTCTACATATGACTTGAAAAGTTAAAATATAACTACAGGTGGTGAAAGGGTTAAGTATGTATATCTTAATCCCCAGAGCAACCACTAAAGTAAAAAAAAAAAAAAAAAAAAAGGAGATATTGACAAAAAAGCAAATAGATACGTTTAAAATGAAATATTTAAATTGCAGTTGCATTCCCTATGCAAGACCTATGCATTCAAAACTACCAAATATTACTGAGATGAATTTTTATAGACCTAAATAAATTGAGAGATACACTATGTTTTTGAATCGGAACACTCAATATTGTTAGTATTTCAATGACCCACAGATTCAAAGTAATCCCAAACAAAATCCCTGTAGGCGTTTGTGCAGAAATTGGCAAGCTGATTCTAAAATTTATATGAAAATATCAAGGACCAAAACATTATGAAAAGGAAGAACAAAGTTGGAAGTCACAGTACCTGATGTGAACACTTAATGTAGGCTACAGTAATTAAGACACTGCGGTATTGGCAGGTAGACCAACGCTTATATGCTCAACTGTTTTTGACAAGGGTGCCCAGGTAAATCAGTGGAGAAGAGACAGTCTTTCCAAAAATGCTGCTTGAACAATTAAATATGCATATGCCAAAAAAAGAAGAAAAACAATGACCCTTGCCTCATACCAGGTAAAAATATCCATCTCATTATTGGCCATAGGCCTAAATATAAGAGCTAAAATTATAAATCCTCTGAAATAAAACATATGAGAAAATCTTTGTTACCTTGGGTTACAGAATTATTATATAGGGCACAAAAAGCATGAACCATAAAAGAAAAACTTGATAAACTGGACTTTATCAAAATTAAAAATGTCTTTTTATGGAAAGACACTGTTAAGATAAAATCAAGCCACAGCATGGGGGTAAAAACTTGGAAAACACATAGCTGATAGAGGGCTTGCATCCGGAATATATAAAGAACTCTCATAACTTAATAACAACAAAAATGGCAACAGATTACAAGAAACAGTTCACCAAAGATGTAGAGATGGCAAATAAACACATGAAAAGATGCTGAACATCAGTTACTGGAGAAATGCAAATTAATATTACAATGAGATACTCTTATACAGCTACTAGAAAGAAAGACTAACAATATTAATAATACCAAGTGCCGGCAAAGTAGCAAAACACCGGAACTCTCATATGCTGCTGCTGGGCATCCAAAATGGTACAGTTACACTGGAAAGCAGTTTGGTAGCGTCTTGTGAAGTTGAACGTACACTTACCACATGACCAAGCAATCCCACTCTAGATATTTACCTAAGAAATAAGAAAATATATGTCCACACAAAGACCTGAACATGAATGTTCATACCAGCTTCTTTCATAATAACCAAAAGTTGGAAAAAATTCAAAAGTGCATACCCTGGTCTATGGATAAGCAAATGGAGTATCATTCAGCTACAAATAGGAACAAACTGCTGATACATGTCACAACATGGATGAACCTAAAAAGCATTAAGGTAAATGAAAGAAGCAAGATACATAAGGCTGCATACTATAAGATTCATTTATATGACATTCTAGAAGAAACAAAACTAGAAGAAGAAACAAGATCAGGTGTGGGAGTAGGGGAGAAGTTTAATTGTAAAGGGGAACAAGGGAGTGTTTTAGGGGGAATGAAAATGTCCAATATCTTGATTGTGGTGGTGTTTAAATGACTATATATTTGTTAAACCTATAGAACTGTACACTTGAGAGATGAACTTCATGGTATATAAATTATACCTCAATAAACCTCATTTTAAAGAAAAGAATGCAGTTACAACAGAATAAATATATCATGACAATACATGGAAAATGCATATGGAAATTACGTTAAAACATTACCATATACAACCCACTATCATATTGTGCTATTTATGCATTTCCTTTTATTAAACTACCTGTTAAGTATTAAGGATAGAGAAAATACTAACAAATATTTAATTCTAGTTAATGATATGCCTGTGGGAATATTTAGGTGTGAAGTGTACTGATCTCCACAACTTACTTTGAAATGCATCCCACACAAAAAATAAGGGAGACTGATGGAACAACAGAGGAATTAGTACACAAATAGGAGATAAAGAAAATATGGCAAAACATTCATTGTAGAATCTAGGTGGTATTATATGGATGTTCAAACCATAATTCTTTTGCTTGTTTTGTCTGAAAATTTTCATAATAAAATGTTGGGGGAAAAAGGAGCTGATAAAGAACAGCAAAGTAAGCTCAAAGAAGTAGAAGTAGAAATAAAAGTAAAAGGAAAACGGAAAACACACAATAGAGAAAATTAACAAAGGTAAAAGTTCTTTCTGTGAAAAGCTCAACAAACTTAAAATAATAAATACGACAGTGAGGCTACTCTTGATACTTGGATCTTGATAGAAGATTTTTATTATCTCAGAATGACCAGAGAATTTATGAGACCTGTCAGAGATTTCATCCAGGGGCCAGAGGAGAATACAGGCCCTGAAGTAGCTTAAAGAATGGAGGAATGGGGGAAGAGAACCAAGCTGTTGCGCTCCTGTTTTCCATCCCACCTGACCTGTGCTCCTAGGTGATGGCCTTGCTAAGTCTCCCAGTCCTTTGAACCCTTTGCAGCGGACATTTAAAGCAATGAATCTGAACTAGACATGGGCTTCACAACTATCTGGGGTGTTATTCACAACGTGCATAACTAGGCCTACCCCAGATTTCTGAAACAATTTCTAGAGGGTGGGGCCTACTCATGAGTATCCCAAGGGTTCCACAGGTCACTATGTGATACACCTCCAGTTGACGACCACTACGTTTAAAAAAATATTCCGTATGGCTAATAACAATAATAAAAAGCGTGATAATATATATTGAGAACTTCCCTTATTCCAAGCACCCTTTTTGGTGCTTTACATTCATCAACTCATTAAATTCCGACAATCCTGTAAATTCTAGCATTAGCCCCATTCTACAAACAGGCAGAGAAAGGCTAAGCCACGCGTGCAAAGCGACAGCTTGTGAGTGAAGAAGCCAGAATCTGAATCCAGGCTGTGAGCTCCAAAGCCCAAGCTCTTCACCACTGGGCTGTGGAAGAATAACAAACCTCCTTCCTCTGCTCCGGTCCAAAACAATGAAAGCAATACTTATCCAGTGCTTCTACCAGCCCCCCGCCTGGATGAATGAGAATAAGATGCAGGCTCTCGCCTCTAGGGGTTTGTGTTCCAGGCAGAGAAAAAAGCCACAGGCACTTGGCTAGGTTTTAAAAAAGTTACCAAATGGAATGCAAACCTAGAAGTTTAGCTATGTTATTTAAAGTTACAAATGTAGCTAACAAAACAACAAAAAATAAAAATTTAATAAACATTGAGAAGAACGGGAGCAGAAGGCCGTGTAATTGAGGTAAATCCTTATTTTTTCATAGAGGGGAGAGAAAACTGAGAGCTCCAGAAATGCAGGTGTGTAGGTATACGCTGGACCTATGGAGATGCACATGAGAGGAATTAAAAACAAAAACCTTGAAAACAAGCTGTGCTTGGAGGTGTGACTGGGAATGCACCGCCGAGATTACTTTGTACTCCATAATGTTCTGCAGACTTAGACTGAACATGCGCATGTGACACTTCTAATATAATACAGCTTGTAATATAAGTGAAATGTGACTCAAAGGGTGGAAGGTGCCTCTGAGTTTGCTTCCTCCTTCCTGTAAACACTGGAAGCATGTTAAGGCATGCCATTACCAGACAAGAAACCCTGATGAATCTCTACAGGGCAGCAGATATGGGATTGACGGAGCAATAAAGAGGGAATTGTAGCCCAAAAAGTCCCTGGGAGAAGGTACAGGGAGGTGGGTGCACACGCCAGCAAAACTGTGGAGGCTCTGAGCGAGAGGGTGCATCTGCCAGGCAGGAGTGGGCTCTGGGAAAGACAGCTGGGGAGTCACCTGGGATCAGCTGGGCCCGCGTCTGACTATAGCTGCAGCTGTGAAACTAAACTCTAAACAGCTGTTGAAAAGCAGATTCAGATTCAGTCAATCTGAGGTGGCTCCCAAGAGTCTTCACTTCTACTCTGAGACCGGGCCATGCCCAGGCTGCTGGTCCACGAACCACAGTGAATAGTTACAGCGCTCCAGACAGACTTCTTCGGGAGGGGCCACTGAGTGGCCACTGTGAGTGGGAGAGAAAAGGAGGAAGACCAATGACTGAAGACTTTCTGGATAAGGGGACCTGAGAAAAAAAACAAACAAACAACAGAAAAGGAAAGAAGCAGCTCTGTCCAGAACTGAGACACTGCTCACTGAAGCATGCCATCGTGGGAGTAATATGCTCTCAAGTTTATTTATTTTTTAATAAATAGAGATAACACAAAAGACAAAATAATTGAGTGGGAGGGAAGTATTGACAAGAGGAGGAATCTAACAACAGGCGGAATCAAGTCAGATTTGGAAGAGCCTCAGAGAAATAAGAAAACAGAAACCTGTGTGAAGTGGACACTGTT
>NW_020838015.1:7844520-7891567 GCF_003676395.1 Aethalodelphis obliquidens
CTACTTTCAAGGTCTTTCTGTTATTGAAGGATGTTGTAATAAGCCAGTGTGTAATAATATGTACTGTGGGAAACAGGCAGGAGAGTATGTAGAGTGAGTAGAGCTGCTGTTTTCAGAAGTGAAGGCCCTTTCCTCTTGTGCCCCTCTCTTCAGTCATTTTGCTGTACTCGTCATGTCCTATGTTGATGTCACTATCTCATCTGAATTTAATAGTGGTTTTTGCCAGATGTCTTACCACTGGTTAATATATTAAAATTATTGCCTGTAGCCAAATGTATTTTTATACTTCTGCTTGCTTCAGTTATTTTTGTACGAGTTTCCTGTTGATTTGTAATGTAGTAGCACAAAACTAATTCTTAATGTCCATCTCCAGTGTGAATTTCACATGCTA
The DNA here is from genome assembly GCF_003676395.1 of Aethalodelphis obliquidens. Taxonomy (NCBI): domain Eukaryota; kingdom Metazoa; phylum Chordata; class Mammalia; order Artiodactyla; family Delphinidae; genus Aethalodelphis; species Aethalodelphis obliquidens. The sequence continues at coordinate 7,844,912 of NW_020838015.1, forward strand.
AACCAAGAAAAACCTATAGGGCTTCCCTGGTAGTGCAGTGGTTAAGAATCCCCCTGCCAATGCAGGGGACACGAGTTCGAGCCCTGGTCCAGGAAGATCCCACATGCCGCGGAGCAACTAAGCCTGTGCTCTAGAGCCTGCGAGTCACAACTACTGAGTCCGTGTGCCACAACTACTGAAGCCTGCACGCCTAGAGCCCGTGCTCCACAACAGGAGAAGCCACCGCAATGAGAAGCCTGTGCACCGCAACGAAGAGTAGCCCCCACTCACTGCAACTAGAGAAAGCCTGTGTGCAACAACAACAACCCAACGCAGCCAAAATTAAAATAATTTTTTAAAATAATAATAATAAGATGGGGGAGTTCCCTTAAAAATGCTTGATTCTTTAAGAAAAAAAAGGACAACCTATGAATTACAATTATTTAGATTTTATTAAATTCTCTGTTGGTGAATAAAGTATGAGGTATGCTTAAAAGAGTATAGAGGAGATTCATATTTCTATTTTATATGAGTTTTCTAAGTAAGAACACATCCCTCCCATCCACGTTCACTATATTCACAGGGTTATGAATTCTCTCATGCTTGGTAATGGCAACAGTGCAGCCACATCTAAAGGATTTCCCAGATTTAATACATTTGTAGGATTCTCTCCTGCAAGAATTCTCATATCTCAGCAACACAGTGGTCATATCTGTAGGCCTTCCCTCATTCATGTCATTTACAGAGTTTCACTTCAGTATGAATGCTACGATGTTGAGTAAGATATGAGGATTGGCTAATTCAACACATTTGCAGGATTTCTCTCTGATATGAATTCTCTAATGTTGAGTAAGAAGTGAGTATTGGCTAAGGTCTTTCCATGTTCCTTACTTTAATAAGTTTTCTATTCAGTAGAAAGTTTATAATGCTGAATAAGTTGTGATCCAGAACTAAATGCATTTGCAAATTGCTTTGAATCGTACGTTTTCTCTACACCATGTTTTCTCTGATGTTTACGCTGAGCATTAACTAAAAGTCTTTGCCATTTCTCAAGCTTATAGGATTTTACTCAAAATAAATCTTTGTCCATGAGCACAAGAGTAGAGTTCTCTCTTTTTTTAAAACATGCTGGGTTCTTTTTTAAAATTATTCATTTATTTATTTTTGGCCACACCACGTGGGCATGTGAGATCTTAGTTCCCTGACTGGAGATGGAAGCCAGGCCCATAGCTGTGGAAATGCAGAGCCCTAACCATTGGACTGCCAGGGAATTCCCAAGAGTAGAATTCTCTTCACGCTCATTATATTTCAAGGGTTTTTCTTTAGCATAAGCAACTTTGTTTTATTGGGAGTAAATTTATTTGGGTATAAATTAATACAGTGTTAATATATAATACTGATATATATCATATATATCACATATATAATATTGTTTAATTGGGAGTAAATTTATATGGGAATTTTTTATCATATATATAATACTGAGTTTCTCTAATTCCTTTTGTGAAAATGCTCTTGAACCACTGGCTTCAAATGGAAACTTTTACCAGGTTTGTTACATTTGCCTCTTTTTTCCCCAGTTTTTTCTTTAGCATAGATAACTTTTACCTGAAATGCCTCCCATTTCCCCTCTGCATCTCAAATTAACCTTTGCATTGTCACTTTTTTCTGAAATGAAAATTGTATCATTGTTAATATGCACAGATATCCTAGCTAGATGCCAACTAGGGACTCTGTAGAATCAAGATTAGCCATCATGTACATGTCAATGATAACTAGTAAAATATATATACTAGGAAGAATAATGCACATCAAAAAGCAAGAATTCAACTATAAATAAACCTAAGAAGATTGTATGTCATCTATATAAAAGAGAATAAATAAACTGTATTCATGAATGAAGACTCAATACTGTAAAACCCCAGTTGTCCATAAACCTAATCCATGAATTTCAGGCAATTTGAATCAATATTCTAAATAGGATCAGGGGCCTTTGGTACAATTCTTCATTTTAATTGGCAGGAAAAAACATATATGAAAACAGCCAAGGGTATTTTGAGGATAGTTATAATAAGGGAAGACATATAAGATATTATACTCCATTATAAACTACAGTAAATAAAACACGTGGCATAGAGCAGAATTAAAGAAATCACTGAAACAGAATAAAAAATCCAGAATCAGTGTCAAGTATACGAAATACTAAATGAAGTTTAGCTAACAATAGTGTGAAAAAACTAAGAAATTGAGAGGGGAATTTGCCTTACTGTATATAAAGTTATAAATCTACTTAAACTAGGTTATGATGGTTGATGAAAAAGTCAGTGGAAGGCAGAGGTCCAATGCATAGCCATGCATATATGGAAAATAACATGACAAATGTGTTGTTCCAAGTTTGTGGAAACTGATAGTGCTGATATGATGTAAATCTTTTTGTAAGGGAAAAAAATTCTGGACCTCTAAATCATATCGTATACAATGACAAACTCCAGATGGATTAAAATTAAATATGACAAAATAATAAAATGTCATAATGAAATATAGGAAAATATCATATAACATTGTGATGGAGGATAAATAAGAACAACTCAGAAGCCATGAAGTAAATCCTAGACCTCATTAAAACATCTTTAAAATAAAAACAAAATCAAAAGGTAAGATGTACATTGGGGGGACTTCCCTCATGGCGCAGTGGTTAAGAATCTGCCTACCAATGCAGGGGACACGGCCCTGGCCTGGGAAGATCCTACATGCCGCAGGGCAACTAAGCCCGTGTGGCGCAACTACTGAGCCTGCGCTCTAAAGCCAGTGAGCCACAACTACTGAAGCCCACACGCCTAAAGCCTGTGCTCTGCAACAAGAGAAGCCACCACAATGAGAAGCCCCCGCTTGCCACAACTAGAGAAACCCCAGGTGCAGCAACGAACACCCAATGCACCCAAAAATAATAAATAAATAAATAAATAATAAATTTTTAAAAAAAAGATGTACATTGGGGAAAATATTTGCAACACTTACAACAGAGCTACTATTCCTAATAAAAATATCCCCACAAACTGTTGTAAGAGAGAATAGAAAAATGGACAAAGAATATGAAGAAGCTAGTCACAGAATAAGAAAAAGTTGTAACTATTTTGAACTGGTTTTTCTTTTGGATGGTATACCATGTGGATATAGTCTTCAAAGGAATAAAGGAAGTTCATATTTATGAGGGGGAGGTGTGCTCAATCTCATATTTGCATCTCTGACTCTGAATTTTTTCTAAACTATAATCTTACATTTCCATACACTACCAAACGTAAAATAGATAGCTAGTGGGAAGCAGCCGCATAACACAGGGAGATCAGCTCGGTGCTTTGTGACCACCTAGAGGGGTGGGATAGGGAGGGTGGGAGGGAGGGAGACGCAAGAGGGAAGAGATATGGGAACATATGTATATGTATAACTGATTCACTTTGTTATAAAGCAGAAACTAACACACCATTGTAAAGCAATTATACTCCAATAAAGATGTAAAAAAAAAATCTTACATTTCCTACTGCACATAATGCTTGGGAATCTAATTCACACCTCAAACCTATTAAAAGCCAAACAAACTCGTCATATTTTTAACCAGAGTAACATGCAATCATTGTATTAAAATTAATGAGAAGAAACTGGAACTCTCCTACTTTTCTGGTGGGAATGTATTGAATTAAAAGATACAGCCACTTGGGAAGACAGTTTGGCAGTCCCTCAAAAGATTAAACAGTTACCATATGGCCCAGCAATTTCACTCCTAGGTGTATACCCAAGGAAATTGAAAAACATGTTCACCAAAAAAACCTGTTGTACATAAATGTTCAGAGCAACATCATTCCTAATAACTAAAAAGTGGAAACAAACCAAATGTCAATCAACTGATAAATGGATAAAAAAATGTGTATCTATACAATGAAATATTACTTAACCATAAAAAGGAATGAAGTACTGATACAATGTGCAATGTGTATGAACCATTATAAGTTAAAGAAGTCAAATACTACTCAGCCATGAAAAAGAATGAAATTTTGCCATTTGCAACAACATGGATGGACTTGGAGGGTATTATGCTAAGTGCAATAAATCAGAGAAAGATAAATACTATATGAAATCACTTATATGTGGATTCTAAAAAATTAATGACTATAACAAAACAGAAACAGATATAGACAACAAAATACCAGTGGGGAAAGGGAATGGGGTAGGGGCAAGATAAGGGTAGAGGATTAAGAGGTACAAGCTACTATGTATAAAATCAATAAGCTACAAGGATGTATGGTACATCACAGGAAATATAGCCAACATTTTATAATAACTATACATGAAATATAACCTTTAAAAATCGAATCACTATGTTGTATACCTGAAACATATACTATTGTACATCAACTATACCTCAGTTAAAAAAAGAAAGAAGCCAGACACAAAAAGCCACCTATTCTATGATTCCATTGATATGAAATATCCAGAATAGACAAATACCTAGAAACAAAAGTAGATTAGTTTCCAGTGGCTGAGGGGAGGGGGAAGTGGAGAGTGGCTATTAATGGTTTATTAATTTACTAGGGCTGCCATAACAAAGTACCACAACTGGGTGGCTTAAACAACAGAAATTCATTGTCTCATAATTCTGGAAACTAAAGGTCTGAGATCAAGGTGTTAGCAGTGCCCATGTTCCCCCTGGAGGCACTAGAGAAGTGTCTGCCCCAGGCCTTTCTCCCAGCTTCTGGTAGTTCCTTGGCTTGTGGCAGCATAATACTAATCTTCACATGGTGTTCTCCCTGTGTGTGTGTGTCTGTTTTTGTGTCCAAATTTCCCCTTTTTATAAGGACATCAGTCACATTGGATTAGGGACCCACCCTACTCCAGTATGATTTCATATTAACTAATTCCATCTGCAATTACCCTATTTCCAAATAAGGACACTTTCTGAAGTAGGGCTTCAACATGAAATTTGGGGAACAAACACAATTCAACCTGTAACAAATGGGTATGGAGTTTCTTTTGGGGGTGATGGAACTGTTCTGGGAATTAGTGAGTGGTGGTGGGTGCACAACATTGTGAATATACTATAAACCACTGAATTGAACATTGTAATGGTGAATTTTGTGTTATGTGAATTAAATTTCAATTAAAAATTACCCCCCCAAAAAACCTTAACCCTCTGGCAAGGTTGTCTTTTTCAAGCCTGGGTGCAATGTTATTCCTCACAATTTACGTAGAATATAAGCTCCCATGAGGACAAGGATTTTTGTGTAATCTGTATCTTAGTGCCTAGTATACTGCTGGAAACATCATAGATGATGAATAAATATTTGTTGAATTAATAGATAAATAAATGAGAGTTTTATACCATGTCTTAAAATTGTGCATCCGAGAGGTAAAATATCTTAAATATGTAACCTTTAAAATTAATCTGGTTTTAAATACTACAGTCAAACAGTGCCTTAATAGTCTTCTCATTGCAGAAATCTTGTTGCAGCCTTAGTAGAGAGGGATGGCAAAGTCTAATTCAGGGTCATCACTGCTCAAAGAGCTCTTTAGCTGAAAATAGAGAAAAGTAGCAAAACTCATCATCTCTAAAAAATTTCTCTCAAATGGATCCTCTCCCATGTTCCTACTCTGTTAATACTTGCTTTGTGGGACTTCCCTGGTGGTGCAGTGGATAAGACTCCACGCTCCCAGTGCAGAGGGCTCAGGTTCAATCCCTGGTCAGGGAACTAGACCCCACATGCATGCCGCAACTAAGAGTTCACATGCCACTACTAAGGAGCCCACATACTGCAACTAAGGAGCCCACAAGCCACAACTAAGGAGCCCGCCTGCCGCAACTAAGACCCTAGATAAAATATTTTTTAAAAAGACTTGCTTTGTGATTCCCATTTTCTCAGCTAGAAGCCAGAAGGCTAGGGAGCCTGGTGGATGCAGAGGAGAGGCTCCTAAGACACACAAAGCAGGGTAGAGAAGGTTGGTGAGTGAAACTGTAGAAGAAAAGGGGATTATTCAGCACAGACATGATTTGGTAGAGTTGTTAACATTTGGAACCCTATGTTGATTGGTGAATTGTAATAAGTCTTCATGGAGTTGGAAAGGCCCTTCAGTGTTATCCCTAATTGAAGCAAAGTTGCCAGGCATTGAAACAGTTGTTGGATGTGGAGATGGGGCATGACTTTCCATTAGATGACTTTCTTGAGCCAAGGGCAAGTCCTGAGAGAGACTCAGCTGAGCGTTATTGGCTGCCGGATCTCTAAGCAGCTGAGAGAATGAATAACTTAGTCCTAAAGGGGGAGACATCTGAGAGGCACACTACTGCATACACTACAGTTTATTACATTTCCTATTAAGGCCATGTGATTCTTCTGAAATGGAGGGAGTAAATGATGGTTGGAAGTAATGAAACTGGAGCCCGAATGAGAGCCAAGGAATGATAGAAAGGGAAGGCAAGGATAATTAAAGACTGAAGAACAAGTGATTGGTTCTTTAGATTTTCAGTGATTGATGAGATCTTTCCCTTACAGTGGCCTCCTATGAGTGAAAATGGGTGACTTCGTATCCTCCATCGGAGTTCTGCTGTGAGCCCAGATAGGCAGACAAGAAGAAAAGCCTGTCAAAAGAATCTGGAGGAGGAAAATTTTCCTAAGGCAGATTTTGTTTGGTTTGGTTTTGTTCTCATCAGTCCCTATTATGCCATTGTCAAATGCCTACTTCGTCTAACACAAGTCAAACCCTGGTCAAAAGGATGAATTCCTAGTTTGCTAAGGATTTTTATTGTGAATGGGTGTCAAATATTTTTCAAATTGTTTTTCTTCAATTGATCTTATCAGGTCATCTTTTTGTTTAAATTGTTAATATGACACATTACATTGATTTTCAAATGTCAAACCTTCCTTGCATACCTGGAATAAACCCATACAGTCATGGTAATTATTTTTTTTTATATATTGCTGGATTCAATTTGTTAGTATTATGTTGGGGATTTTTGCATCCCTTGCTCATGAGAGGTATTGGTATATACTTTATTTATAATTGATTCAGTTGCCTGGGTTAGAGCACTCAAGTCCTATATTTCCTTTCCAGGAGCTTCCAACATCCTTGCGGTCTAACCTTAAAGTGACTGCGTATCTCTTGCCCTATTCCAAAGCTCTTACATCAACACACTGTACCTATCACTAGATTTACATAGCAGCTAGACTCTTGAAAAGGGAATACTAATCAAATGCTTTACTCAAAATGAATTTTTTTCAAAACCAATACATAAGAAGTAATAAACACTTTCGACTGTATAAAAAAGAGCTAAGTGACCTACACCCTGTTTTCTCCCCATCACATTTATGTAATCAGTAAATAAAGTATTTATAAGGAAATGTGAACATATTAACAATACTTAGTCATGACACTGACAATGCCTAGTCCAACTATCAGCCTCACAGGCATATAGCCTATGGTTGTATTCATCTTCTTCTCCTTGGCATCACAATCTCTGTATTTCTCAGACCCGGGGCCATTCTTCCATCTTGGTGACCTGGTCCTGTCTTGGTCAGACTGCAGTGAGTCCCTTGTCTTCCCAAGAGTCACCATGGAACAGTGATTGAAAGCATGTTCTGTGGAGCCAAACTGCCTGAGTTTGAAGCCTGGCTCGGCCACTTACTAGCAGCATGGTCTTAGGCAGGTTACTTAAACTCTCTGTGCCTCAGTTTTCTCATCTATATTATTATGACAATAATAAGTGTACCTACTTCTTAGGGCTATTGTGGAAACTAAATGGAGTTAATATCCATAAAGTATTTAGAACAGTGTCTGATATACAGCAAACACCATTATAAGTGTTAGCTATTAATGTCATTATTTCAGTGTATCTGAGATCCTCTTGAATTCAGTGTTGATGGCCCTTGCCAGCCTCTTCACATGCCTGTGATGTTTGCTGACATTTTCTAGTCCTGGTTTCTCTTCATAGTAAACCTTTCTTCTGCCTTCCCAGGCCCTATCAAAAACAAAAGTTTGGGGGACAGGCAATATTATCAGGCAGTCTTTTGACCCCCATTTGGCCATATAAGAATGGGCCTTGGGCTTGGAACACTTCCTGACCAAGAGATAAAGAGCCCACACAACCTCTGCTTGAGTGAATATCTTTCCCTGTTGCCAGCTCAATGTATGCTCCTTTGTACCACTTAAGCATGTGTGTCATATGGCACCTGGCCAACCCCACTGCTGTATCTGTCCAATGAGGGGAGGGGACAGGGCCTTTTACTAAGGTACAAGAGAGGTGTGCAAAGGCAAACTGCCCTGAGTCAGCTGTGGAGAGAGACCCAGTGGCCACGGGGGACCAACACACACTACTGAAGCTGATCTTGCTGTCTCTTCTCTATGTAAGTAAAGTACTGTTGCATTCAGTACTTGACTGCATTGTATTTTCCTTGGTGACTCCAATATCAAGATGCAATGGGCAGAAGTGTTTGGAATCCTCACCTAGGACTGGCAACCAGTACACAGTGTTCCGCTCGACAAAAACAAAACAAAACAAAAAATTCTACTCAGAGGAATTCCCTGGTGATCCAATGGTTAGGTCTCTGTGCTTTCACTGCCGAGGGTGCGGGTTCAATCCCTGGTCAGGGAACTAAGATCCCACAAGCCAGGGCGGCCAAAAAAAAATTTCCAATCAGGAAGTCCATTTGCAAGAATGACAGGTAAGCCTGGGAGGCTCTAGTGTCATGAACTCCTGGCTTCAGTTCTAGCTCAAGCCAGTAAGAACTAAGTCACCCTGACTCGGCCACTGACTCCTCATAAGATGTCTCCCCAGCATGAGAAAACTAAATGAGCAAGGGTATGAATGCATGTCTCAAGGCCTGAACAAATGTTAACTCAAAAAACAAGCAAAGAGCCTCACACCCATGTCCTTTCTGAGAATGTTCCTTTGGTAATGAGGCTTTTCTGCAGAGTTGTTGAGAGTCCCCTGTCTGGTATCTTGAATCCAGCCAGAGTCCTAGTAGGATTGACACTCACAAGTGCAGTAGGAAGAGGGGAATTTTGCTGTATTTTTTTGGTGGGTAGTTCAGCGTAATGAATTAATATTTGTTGAGTGAGCATCCACCTCTACTACACTACTGTGTGAGGTCCTATAACAGGTATAAAACAGACAATGAGTTGTTAAACATAAGATAATTGAGCATAAGACAAAGCTCTTGGCATGGAGAGTCTTCCAGTAGGGCTGAAACCTGTCTAACAATGCTACATCTATAGGAGAATAATAAATGCATTAAGGGGGACTTTGGAAGAACAAAAGAGCTTCAACAGAAAATTGGGGAAGCCTCCATAGAAGAAGTGACATTTGAGCAGGGCCTTGAAGAATGGCCAGGGTTTAGCATGCAGAGATGTGAATGGGAGTGAGAGGAAAGAAGGGTATTGCAGGCAAAGGAAAGATTGGGTTGGCCAAGAAGTTTGTTCAGGTTTTTCAATACCATGTTATGGAAAAACAAGAACTTGTTGGCCAACCCAATAGCTTGAATAAACTACAGAGGTGAAAATGAGTAAAGGGCATTTGTGTAGGAAACCCAGATTTGGTATGAAAGGAATGGGGAGAGTTAGGCTGAAAAGATGGCTTTGACCAGACTTGATAGTACTTAAATGCTGGACTAAGTTAGATTTGGGGTTTTAGACATTGGATACAACTGAAGGATTAAGAGAGATGGCAGGCCTGGATGAGAGTTACACTTTAAAAAGTTAACCTGCTGAGGGGGACCTTCAAGATGGCAGAGGAGTAAGACATGGAGACCACCTTCCTCCCCACAAATACATCAAAAATACATCTACGTGTGGAACAACTTCTACAGAACACCTACTGAATGCTAGCAAAAGACCTCAGACTTCCCCAAAGACAAGAAAATAACGACACCCCTGGGTAGAGCAAAAGAAAAAACAAAGACAAAAGAATAGGGATGGGACCGGCACCTTTGGGAGGGAGCTGTGAAGGAGGAAAAGTTTCCACACACTAGGAAGACTCTTCACTGGTGGCGATGGGGGGTGGGTAGGGGGGAAACTTCAGAGCCACAGAGGAGAGCACAGCAATAGGGGTGCAGACGGCAAAGCGGAGAGATTCCCACAGAGAGGATCAGTGCCAACCAGCACTCACCAACCCGAGAGGCTTGTCTGCTCACCCGCCAGGGGTGGGGTGGGGGCTGGGAGCTGAGGCTTGGGCTTCAGAGGTAAGATTCCAGGGAGAGGACTGGGGTTGGCTGCGTGAACACAGCCTGAAGGGGGCTAGTGTACCACAGCTAGCTGGGAGGGAGTCCGGGAAAAAGTCTGGAACTGCCTAAGAGGCAAGAGACCATTGTTTCGGGGTGCGTGAGGAGAGGGGATTCCTTCCCTGTGTGCCCACAGAAGGCAGAGCACCACTTAAGCAAGCTCCAGAGATGGTGGCGATCCACGGCTATCACCTCAGACCCCAGAGACAGGCACGAAATGCTATGGCTGCTGCTGCAGCCACCAAGGAGGCTGTGCACAAGCGCAGGTCACTATCCACACCAACCCCCTAGAAGCCTGCTCAGCCTGCAACTGCCAGGGTCCCGAGGTCCAGGGACAACTGCCCCAGGAGAACCCATGGCACGCCTCGGGCTGTTGCAATGTCATGCTAGCCTCTGCTGCTGCACGCTTGCCCTGCATTCAAATTATGACTACCATACCCCTTCCTCTCCCTGGCCTGAGAGAGCAACAGAGCCCTAATCAGCCACTGCTTTAACCCCGTCCTGTCTGGGCAGGGAACAGACACCTGAGGGCACCTACACAGAGAGGCAGGGCCAAAACCAAAGCTGAACCCCAGGAGGCGTGCAAACAAAAAAGAGAAAGGGCAAGTTCTCCATGAAGCCTCAGGAGCAGTGGATGAAATCCCCAAAACCAAGTTGATGAACCCAGCATCTGTGGAATACCTGATTAGACAACAAATGTTCCCAAAACTGAGGCAGTGGAGTTTGGGAGCAACTGTAGATTTGGGGTTTGTTATCTGTGACTGATTTGTTTCTGATTTTTATGTTTCTCTTAGTTTAGTTTTTAGTGCTTGTTATCAATGATGGATTTGTTTGGTTGCTCTCTTCCTTTTTTATTTTATTTCTTTATTTTTGTTTTATTATTATTTTTATTTTATTAATTAAACATTTTTAAATTTAATTTTAGTTTATTTTTCTTTTGAGCTGTGTGGCTAATGGGGTCTTGGTGCTCCAGCCAGGTGTCAGGCCTGAGCATCCAAGGTGAGAGAGCCGAGTCCAGGACATGCGACAAACAGAGACCTCCCAGCCCCATGTAATATCAATCAGCAAGAGCTCTCCCAGAGATCTCCGTCTCAACACTAAGACCCAGGTCCACCCAATGGCCAGCAAGTTCCAGTGCTGGACGCCCCATACCAAACAACTAGCAATACAGGAACATGACACCACCATTAGCAGAGAGGCTGCCTAAAATCATAATAAGGTCACAGACACCCCAAAACACACCACCAGAGAAGGTCCTGCTCACCAGAAAGACAAGATCCGGTCCCAATCACCAGAACACCGGCACCTGTCCCCTCCATCAGGAAGCTTACACAAGCCACTAAACCAACCTCACCCACTGGGGGCAGACACAAAACAACGGGAACTACGAACCTGCAGCCTGTGAAAAGGAGACCCCAAACACAGTAAGATAAGCAAAATGAGAACAGAAAAACACAGCAGATGAAGGAGCAAGATAAAAACCCACCAGACCAAACAAATGAAGAGGAAATAGGCAGTCTACCTGAAAAAGAATTCAAAATAATGATAGTAAAGATGATCCAAAATCTTGGAAATAGAATAGACAAAATGCAAGAAACATTTAACAAGGACCTAGAAGAACTAAAGATGAAACAAGCAACAATGAACAATGCAATAAATGAAATTAAAAATTCTCTAGAAGGAATCAATAGGGGAATAACTGAGGCAGAGAAATGGATAAGTGACCTGGAAGATAAAAGAGTGGAAATAACTACTGCAGAGCAGAATAAAGAAAAAACAATAAAAAGAATTGAGGACAGTCTCAGAGACCTCTGGGACAACATTAAACACACCAACATTCGAATTATAGGGGTCCCAGAAGAAGAAGAGAAAAAGAAAGGCACTGAAAAAATATTTGAAGAGATTATAGTTGAAAACTTCCCTAATATGGGAAAGGAAATAGTCACTCAAGTCCAGGAAGCACAGAGAGTCCCATACAGGATAAATCCAAGGAGAAACACACCAAGACACATATTAATCAAACTATCAAAAATTAAATACAAAGAAAGCATATTAAAAGCAGCAAGGGAAAAACAACAAATAACACATAAGGGAATCCCCATAAGGTTAACAGCTGATCTCTCAGCAGAAACCCTACAAGCCAGAACGGAGTGGCAGGACATACTGAAAGTGATGAAGGAGAAAAACCTTCAGCCAAGACTACTCTACCCAGCAAGGATCTCATTCAGATTCGATGGAGAAATTAAAACCTTTACAGACAACCAAAGCTAAGAGAATTCAGCACCACCAAACCAGCTTTACAACAAATGCTAAAGGAACTTCTCTAGGCAGGAAACACGAGAGAAGGAAAACACCTACAATAACAAACCCACAACAATTAAGAAAATGGTAATAGGAACATACATATTGATAATTACCTTAAATGTAAATGGATTAAATATTCCAACCAAAAGAAACAGACTGGCTGAATGGATACAAAAACAAGACCCGTATATATGCTGTCTACAAGAGACCGACCTCAGACCTAGGGACACATACAGACTGAAAGTAAGGGGATGGAAAAAGATATTTCATGCAAATGGAAATCAAAGGAAAGCTGGAGTAGCAATTCTCATATCAGACAAAATACATCTTAAAATAAAGACTAGTACAAGAGACAAAGAAGGACACTACATAATGATCAAGGGATCAATCCAAGAAGATATAACAATTGTAAATATTTATGCACCCGACATACAAGCACCTTGATACATAAAGTAAATGCTAACGGCCATAAAAAGGGAAATCAACAGTAACACAATCATAGTAGAGGACTTTAACACCCCATTTTCAGCAATGGACAGATCATCCAAGATGAAAATAAATATGGCAAGAGAAGCTTTAAATGATACATTAAACAACATGGACTTAATTGATATTTATAGGACATTCCATCCAAAAACAACAGAATACACTTTCATGTCAAGTGCTCATGGAACATTCTCCAGGATAGATCATATCTTGGGTCACAAACCAAGCCTTGGTAAATTTAAGAAAATTGAAATCATGTCAAGTACCTTCTCCAACCACAACGTTATGAGATTAGATATCAATTACAGGAAAAATTCTGTAAAAAATACAAAAACATGGAGGCTAAACAATACACTACTCAATAACCAAGAGATCACTGAAGAAATCAAAGCGGACATCACAAAATATCTAGAAACAAATGACAATGAAAACTTGATGACCCAAAATCTATGGGATGCAGCAAAAGCAGTTTTAACAGGGAAGTTTATAGCAATACAATCCTACCTCAAGAAACAAGAAATATCTCAAATAAACAACCTAACCTTACACCTAAAACAATTAGAGAAATAAGAACAAAAAAAAAACCCCTACATTAGCAGAAGGAAAGAAATCATAAAGATCAGATCAGAAATAAATGAAAAAGAAATGAAGAAAACAATAGCAAAGATCAATAAAACTAAAAGCTGGTTCTTTGAGAAGATAAACAAAATTGAGAAAACATTAGCCAGACTCATCAAGAAAAAAAGGGAGAAGACTCAAATCAATAGAATTAGAAATGAAAAAGGAGAAGTAACAACTGACACTGCAGAAATACAAAGGATCATGAGCGATTACTACAAGCAACTATATGTCAATAAAATGGAAACCTGGAAGAAATGGAAAAATTCTTTAAAAGCACAACATTCCAAGACTGAACAAGGAGGAAATAGAAAATATAAACAGACCAAACACAAGCACTGAAATTGAGACTGTGATTAAAAATCTTCCAACCAACAAGAGCCCAGGACCAGATGGCTTCACAGGCAAATTCTATCAAACATTTAGAGAAGAGCTAACACCTATCCTTCTCAAACTCTTCCAAAATATAGCATAGGGAAGAACACTCCCAAACTCATTCTACAAGGTTACCATCACCCTGACACCAAAACCAAAGAAAAATGTCATAAAGAAAGATAACTACAGGCAAATATTACTGATGAATATAGATGCAAAAATCCTCAACAAAATACTAGCAAACAGACTCCAACAGCACATTAAAAGGATCATACACCATGATCAAGTGGGGTTTATCCCAGGAATGCAAGGATTCTTCAAAAGACACAAAGCAAGCAATGTGATACACCATATTAACAAATTGAAGGAGAAAAACTATATGATCATGTCAATAGATGCAGAAAAAGCTTTTGACAAAATTCAACACCCATTTATGATAAAAACCCTCCAGAAAGTAGGCATAGAGGGAACTTACCTCAACATTATAAAGGCCATGTATGACAAACCCACAGCCAACATTATTCTCAATGGTGAAAAACTGAAACCATTTCCTCTAAGATCAGGAACAAGAGAAGGTTGTCCACTCTCACCACTATTATTCAAAATTGTTTTGGAAGTTTTAGCCACAGCAATCAGAGAAGAAAAAGAAATAAAAGGAATCCAAATCGGAAAAGAAGAAGTAAAGCTGTCACTGTTTGCAGATGACATGATACTATACGTACAGAATCCTAAAGATGCTACCAGAAAACTACTAGAGCTAATCAATGAATTTGGTAAAATAGCAGGATACAAAATTAATGCACAGAAATCTTTTGCATCCCTATACACTAAGGATGAAAAATCTGAAAGAGAAATTAAGGAAACACTTCCCTTTACCACTGCAACAAAAAGAATAAAATACCTAGGAACAAACCTACCTAAGGAGACAAGAGACCTGTATGCAGAAAACTAAGACACTGATGAAAGAAATTAAAGACGATACAAACAGATGGAGAGATATACCATGTTCTTGGATTGGAAGAATCAACACTGTGAAAATGACTACACTACACAAAGCAAACTACAGATTCATTGCAGTCCCTATCAAACTACCACTGGCATTTTTCATAGAACTAGAACAAAGAATTTTACAGTTTGTATGGAAACACAAAAGACCCTGAATAGCCAAAGCAACCTTGAGAAAGAAAAACGGAGCTGGGGAAATCAGGCTCCCTGACTTCAGACTATAGTACAAAGCTACAGTAATCAAGGCAATAACGTACTGACACAAAAACAGAAATATAGATCATGGGAACAGGATAGAAAGCCCAGAGATAAGCCCAAGCACATATGGTCTCCTTATCTTTGATAAAGGAGGCAAGAATATACAATGGAGAAAAGACAGCCTCTTTAATTAGTGGTGCTGGAAAAACTGGACAGCTACATGTAAAAGAATGAAATTAGAACACTTCCAAATACCATACACAAAAATAAACTCAAAATGGCTTAAATACCTAAATGTAAGGCCAGACACTATAAAACTCTTGGAGGAAAATATAGGCAGAACACTCTATGACATACATCACAGCAAGATCCTTTTTGACCCAATTCCTAGAGAAATGGAAATAAAAACAAAAATAAACAAATGGGACGTAATGAAACTTAACAGCTTTTGCACAGCAAAGGAAACCATAAACAAGATGAAAAGATAACCCTCAGAATGGGAGAAAATATTTGCAAATGGAGCAACTGACAAAGGATTAATCTCCAAATTATACAAGCAGCTCATGCAGCTCAATATCAAAAAAACAAAAAACCCAGTCCAAACATGGGCAGAAGACCTAAACAAACATTTCTCCAAAGAAGATATACAGATCTGCCCCTTTCTTTCTTCTCCTTCTGGCCAACTTCCAGAGTCCTGAAGAAGTTGGTGGGTTTTATCGTTTGTTTGTTTTTGTTTTTCTGCAGTTTTGTCAGTTTTATCATCTCTTTTTGAGGAACGGATTTGTTGAGCTTCTCACTAACCTATTTTGGAAGTCCCACCTCTACAGTAGCTTATTTTAATACCTAATACTTCTATGTCAAGTGGAAGTCAAACAGCTGAAAACAGAAGGCAAGTGGTCCTGAGAAATAGCTGCTTGTTAAAACATTTTAAAGGATACTTGAATTGCCCATTGAAAAAACCTATCTTCAAACAAACCAGAGTGGTGAGTAATATTTATTAATACTTGTGTGATTTGGTAATTATTCACCAGCTGAACTAGTGTAATCATCTTACTAAAAGTTCTATAGTTCAAAGTAATCATGTTGACTAGAAATAACACTTCACACAACAAAGTTGAATTGACATATTTTCTTCCTCCAGCAGATGGTGACATTTTATAGATTATGGATAAATTGTCCAGAAGGACCAGCAAGCTAAGTGACTAAAATAGACTTGTATGTTTCATTTCTTCTTTATCTACATCCTGAATTCATTTACAAAAAAGCATTCATCAAGAAGCTACATCTATCAAAGTAGTCTAAGAACAATAAAAAATCATGACTAATATATACAGTAAAAATTTCAACTTCTTCAGTGCTGAGTTACATTGTGTTTTTAATCAGCTATTTTCTCCTTTGGCATCAGGGCACATCAGCCTGCCCATATACAAAAATAGAACAGCAAGGACAAGTGGGTAAATTTGTCTTTAAATAATGTCCACCTCTGATTTATCTTTGTTTCTTTCTTCCATGGAGGTCCCTCATTCCTCTCAGTCTCCCAAATTAGTTCTTTAGAATCAATTCTCCCTTCCTTTAAACTCAACACATTAATGTTTACTTCCCTAGTTTCTAACCTACAGTATAGAATCTAATTAAAATTCATTCTTAGGTGTATGTAATTAGTTGTCACAGCTTAATGTGCTAACTATACCGAGGATATTAAATACACTAGTTCAAACCAAACATCAATTGAACATACATTTCAAGGTTTCTTGTGGAGTTCAGAGTCCATCTAGTAAGGGAAACAAACTCAAACAGTAGGTAAGAGGTATTTTAATGCACGTGTGCACAAGATTCCATGGGAACCCAGAATGTGAATCGTTAATTCTGTTGAAGGAACTTTATATGTGAGTTTCAAACCTCAGTGCCATATCATAGACTGAGATGGGCAAAGGTCATTTCAGGCAGAGGGAACAACTTGAGCTCAGATTTAGAAGCATCAAACTACTCGGCATTTTTGCTAAACCCAGAACAGTCTTGTTCGAATACACAGCATAAAACACAGTGTGCCAACAGAACTGGAATGGTGGATGGGAGAGGAAGAGGAAGGAAATGGGGGAAAGTGAGACTGTAGAGGTAGGTTGGTGCCAGACTGTGAAACCCTTAGAAGGCATGCTAAAGAGTAACGACAGCTCTATGAAAAACCTTATGAGGTGTACTAAGGAGTGTGGACTTGATCTTGTGAGCCTCAAAGAGCTGTATTTTAAAAGCAGTGAGGGATGGAAGCAGAGAGACCAATTGAAAGGTGACAAATCGCACAAAGCCTGAGAGAAATAACACAGTGTGGATTGATGAGTGGTGACGTCTTGCAGGGAAAAGTGTCAATGATGAAGGCAAGTGTAAGAGACATCAACATGGTAGACTTCTGGGCTGAGGCAAATGGCTGGATGTGGTGCCTGAGGCAAATGGCTGGATGTGGTGCCTGGGCTGAGGCAAATGGCTGGATGTGGGAGGCACGCCCAAAGATGACTGTGAGGTTTCTAATTCTGCCATCTTGGTGTCTAATGATAGCATTATTCAAAACAGGAAATTCATGAAGAATAGCAGATTCGTAGAGGGCTGCAGAGGATTTGGTTGGGGACAAAATGAATTTGAGATGCTTGCAGGCATCCAGGTGGAGGTGCTGAGACAGAAGCAGAAATATGAGTCTCATTGGAGTTCAAGAGAGAAACCTGGAAATGGCATTTGAGTGAACACTGTAAATTTGCTGGGAGAGGCCATGGTAATGGAGTCTTAGGTGGTTGAGTGCAATGAGAAGAGGGGTCCAAGGATGGGATTCCCAGTATTTTAGGTTAGGTGGAGACTATGAAGGAGATTAAGAAGGAGGAGCTTGAGAGGTAGCAAGGAATAGAGTCGTGTTTGAAGAGGAAAGATGGTAACTAACCTTCCTCTCACAGTGTAACCTCCATATTTGTGGGAGATGGAGTGGTATACAATGATATCCTAACAATATTTCTAGAATAATCCCTGCCTCACTTTGGCCAGAGCTTGGAAGACTGTCCATGCCAGAAAGTCAACATCATAAGAATGTGAAGTGAGAGTATTATGAAAGATGCCCTGACCTACACTGTGTACTTAATTAATTTTTCTTTTCTGATGAGAAAAAAATTAACAAACTTAACTAAGTTCCATTAAAATCTGTTTTCATCCTCACAAGATAAATTATACATATTACAACAAGGAAGGAAAGTGTGTAAAATTGGAAAAATTCCTGTGAGAAGACACTCTTTGCCCAGAAAATACATTTATTTGCTGATTTAAGTTTCTATCAGAACATACAGAGGGACCTCGGAAATGAGTTGTAATTGGATTTCAACAGGAATCCACCCTTTCTGCCTTTGTCGATGACAGAGCGTGTGGTGGATGCTGTCCAGATTCTCCTTCAGGAATAAAGAAAATGTTCCCCAGCTGCTGGGAGTGGTGCCCATGGAGAGCCCTCTTCAGAGATTGCCTTGGCTGAAGAGAGCTGCCTCACCCAAAGTCACAGCCTTCTATGGATTGGCCTGAAACTAATAACCGAATGACAGGGGGCCTGTCCCCTCAACTTGGGACAACTCTCAATAGCCATTCCATCTTCAAAGGTCACCACGTGGTACGCCAAAAGAGTCGTTGGGCTCCTATTGTAAGCCAGCTTCTCCCTGTTTCCAATCCTGCACCCTTCCATTCCCTTCAATAGACGTTGATGCCTCTGATAAATCTCCTGCATGCTAATCTCTATCTCAGAGTCTGCTTCAACAGAAGACTCAACCTATAACAGGGGTGAACTCATAGAGCATAGACATGGGTTGCACGCAAACCCTAGGCCCACCTTTTCATCCATTTGAGCTTGGTCATTGAAAGAATGCAGGGCTAGAAATATCTGGATTTCTTAATTTTATTTTTAAATTAACCTACAGTAAAACTCACTCTTTGGGGCATACAGTTTTATGAGTTTTCACAAATGCACCAAGTCATGTAACCACAACCACAGGCAAGATACAGAATAGTTATAATTACCACCACTCCCCAAACTCCCTCATTCTGTCACTTTATAATCAGTTCCTCTACTCTGTCCTTAATCCCTGACAACCACTAATCTCTTCTATCAATATACTTATGCATATTCCAGAATGTAATATAAATGGAATCATACAGAATGTAGACTTTTGAGCCTGGTTTCTTTCACATAGAATAATGCATTTGAGATTCATCCATGTTGCGTATTATCAACAGTGTGTTCTTTTTTATTGTTGAGTAGTATTTCATTGTATAGATAACCAGTTTGTTTCTCCATTCACCAACTGAAGGACATTTATGTTGTTTCCAATTTTTAGCAATTATTTTAAAAACTGCTATATTCACATAGAGGGTTTGGTTTGAACATCAGTTTTCATTTCTTTTGGGTAAATATGTTGCCATGGAATTGATGGGTCATGTAGTAAGTGTATTTTTAACTTTATAAGAAACTGCCAAACTGTTTTTCCAAACTGTTTGAACCACTTTTACACTCCTGCCAGCAATGTGTTAGAGTTCTAATTGTGCTACAACCTTGCCAGCTGCCGTTATTGCCAGGTTTTTTAAAGCCATTATAATAGGCGTTCAGTGGTATCTCATTGTGGTTTTAATTTGCATTTTACTATTGATGTTGAGCATCTTTTCTCACAGGAAATGCAGTGGAATATCTTCCTTGGTGTAGTGTCTGTTCAAATCTTTTGTGCATTTTCATATTGGGCTTTCTGTTTCCTTATCGTTGAATTTTGAGAGTTCTTTCTATATTCTAGTTATGTCTTTTGTCAAACATGTTATTTATAAATATTTTCTCCCAATATATAGCTTTTAGTTTTACCCTCTTAACAGCATCTTTTGTTGAGCAAAAATTTTTACTTTTCATGAAGTCCAACTTATCAAATTTTAATTTTATAGATGGTGCTTTTGGTGTCATATCTAAGAATTCTTGTGCCCAGGGCACAAAGATTTTTTTCTATGTTTTCTTCTAAAAGTTTTACATCTTACATTTAGGTCTATGATTGATTTTGAGTGAATTTTTGTAAAAAGTGTGAGGTATGTGTTGAGGTTCATTTATTACATATGGATGCCCAATTGTTCCAGTACCATTTTTTAAAAAGTTTTATTGAAGTATAGTTGAGTTACAATGTTTTGTTAATCTCTTCTGTACAGCAAAGTGACTCAGTTATATATATATTTCTTTTTCATATTTTTTTCATATTCCTTTCCATTATGGTTTGTCAAAGGATATTGAATATAGTTCCCTGTGCTATACAGTAGGACCTTGTTTTTTATTCATCCTATATATAATAGTTTTTCTCTGGTAATCCCAAACTCCCAATCCTTCCCTCCCCTACCGGCCCTCCCCCTTGGCAACCACAAGTCTATTCTCTATATCTGTGAGTCTGTTTTTGTTTTGTAGATATGTTGTTTTGTATCATATTTTAGATTCCACATATAAGTGATATCATATGGTATTTGTCTTTCTCTTTCTGACTTACTTCTCTTAGTATGATAATCTCTAGGTCCATCCATGTTGCTGAAAATGACATTATTTCATTCTTTTTATGCCTGAGTAATATTCCATTGTATATATATACCACATCTTCTTTATCCATTCATCTGTCAATGGACATTTAGGTTGTTTCCATATCTTGGCTATTGTAAGGAGTGCTGCTATGAACATGGGGGTGCACATATCTTTTCGAATTATAGTTTTGTCTAGGTATATGCCCAGGAGTGGGATTGTAGGATCATATGGTAACTCTATTTTTAGTTTTTTGAGGAACCTCCAAACTGTTTTCCATAGTGGATGCACCAATTTACATTCCCACCAACAGTATAGAAGGGTTCCCTTTTCTCCACACCCTCTGCAGCATTTATTATTTGTAGGCTTTTTAATGATGGCCATTCTGACTTGTGTAAGGTGGTACCTCATTATAGTTTTGATTTGCATTTCTCTAATAATTAGTGATGTTCAGCATCTTTTCATGTGCCTATTGGCCATCTGTATGTCTTCTTTCGGAAAATATCTATTTAGGTCTTCTGCCCGTTTTTCAATTGGGTTGTTTGTTTTTTTATTATTGATTTGTATGAGCTGATTGTATATTTTGGAAATTAAGCCCTTGTCGGTTGCATTGTTTGCAAATATTTTCTCCCATTTCATAGGTTGTCTTTTCGTTTTGTTTATGGTTTCCTTTACTGTGCAAAAGCTTGTAAGTTTGATTGGGTCCCATTTGTTTATTTTTGTTTTTATTTCTAGTGCCTTGGGAGACTGACCTAAGAAAACATTGGTACAATTTATGTCAGAGAATATTTTACCTATGATCTCTTCTAGGAGTTTTATGGTGTGATAGCTTATGTTTAAGTCTTTAAGCCATTTTGAGTTTATTTTTGTACATGGTGTGAGGGTGTGTTCTAACTTCATTGATTTATATGCAGCTGTCCAACTTTCCCAGCACTACTTGCTGAAGAGACTTTTCCCCATTTTATATTCTTGCCTCTTTTATCAAAGATTAATTGATTGTATGTGTATGGGTATTTTCCTGGGCTCTTTATTCTGTTCCACTGATCCGTATGTTTTTATGCCAATACCACACTGTTTTGATTACTGTAGCTTTGTAGTATTGTCTGAAGTCTGGGAGGGTTATGCTTCCTGCTTTGTTCTTTTTCCTCAAGATTGCTTTGGCAATTCTGGGTCTTTTATGTTTTCATGTAAATTTTATGATTCTCTGGCTTTGCTAACCAGAAATTCTACCTGGAAATTTTTGAATGTTCTATTAAATAATTCTTGAGAGGAAGGGAAATAAAAAAATGAAATAATAGAACTAATTTAAAAATAATGCTAATAAAAACACTACATATCAGAAATTATTGGATATAATTTTTTAAATGATTGGATGAAACTCCATACCCTTAAACAATATCAATAAATAACAACAAATGAATAATATCCATACTAATAACATGAAAAAATGAAAACATGAAAATATATGAATTAAATTCCCAACTCGGGGACTTACCTGGTGGTCCAGTGGTTAAGACTCTACACTTCCAGTGAAGAGGGCATGGGTCTGATCCCTGGTCACAGAACTAAGATCCCACATGCTGCGTGGCCAAAAAAAAAAAAAAAGAATATATATACATATATATATATATATATATACACACACACACATATATATAAATTCCCAACTCAAAACACTAGAAAAAGAGCAACAAAGTAAACAAAGTAAAAGCACAGGGAGGAAAGAATAAAGATAAAAGCAGAAATTAATGAGATTAAAAAACAGAAAAACTATATTTTTACATCTAATTAGTAAATCAAAAGCCTTTTTTTCTTGAATAAATTAGTAAAATAGACAAACCACTATTGTACTGATAGTTCCAGTTTAATGTTAAATATTTGTGGAGATAATGGGTATCCTTACCTTGTTCCTGATCTTAGCAGAAATTTCTCTAGTGTTCCAAGGAAAAAAAAAAGAGGTGGTAGACGTATACAAGGTTAGAAATGACATGAGGGAAATAATCATTGAAATAGAAGAAATTTTTTTTAATCATGAGGACTTTCATAGACCTCTATGCAAATAAATTTGAAAACAGATGAAATAGATAAGTTTTTAGGAAAATACAGTTGCTAAAATCGACCCCTTTAGAGAGACAAAGCTTAAACATATCAATTTCTTTAAAGTTATAAAAGAACTCTTCCACAAAAGAGCAGTTGGCCCAGATGGTTTCACAGTAGAATTCTGCCAAACATCCATAGACAAGATTGTTCAAATAGTACATAGATTATTCCATAGCATGGAAAATGAAGGAGAAACTTTACTTTCTTTTTATGAAGGAAGTATAATCTTGATACCTAAACCTTATAAAGACAGCATAAAAAAATCACAAATTAAATCACTTTTATGAATATTGGTGCAAAAATACTAAATAAAAAATAAGCAAACATGATCCAACATGACATTAGTAAGTAATACTCCATATCTAACTGGGATTTAATCCTGAAATGAAAGGTTGGTTCAATATTATGAAATTCATTAATATAACATATTAACACATCTGAGAAGAAAAATTATTTGATTATCTCCATTGATGTGAAAAAGCCTTTGACAGAATTTAACTTTATTTCCTAATTTTAAAAACACTCAAGAAAATAGAAATTTATGGATACTTCCTTTACATACTTCCTAGCATCTCAGGAATTTCTGTTAAGATCAGGAACAAGGTAAGGATACCCATTATCTCCACGACTATTTAACACTAAAGTGAAGGAATTAGCCAATAGAATTAGACAAGAGAAATTAATTAGAGGCATAAGAGTTTGAAAAACAGAAATAATTTTCTATTTGCAGATGACATGATAGTAAACCTGGAGGCCCCTACAGAATCAATAATAAAAACTAACTCAAACAATGAAAGAATTCAGTAAGTTAGCAGGATATAAAATTAACATAAAGGAATCAGCTGCTTCATGTGCACAATAACCTGTTAGTAAATGTAATCTTAGAGAAAAATCCATTTACAATAGCAACAAAGAAGGTAAAATACTTGAGAATAAGTTGAACAGGGAATATGCTAATCTATACAATGAAAACCTTAAAACACTCCTGAATGACACAAAAGTAGTCTTGAGCAAATGGAAAGACATTCCTTTATCTTGGATAGGACAAGTAAATATCATAAAGACAATTCTCCTCCCTAAGTTATTTGAAAAATTTACCACACTCTCAATAAAAATACCAATAAGTTTTATTCTGGACCTAGACAAGTTGACCCTAAAATTTATATGGAAAAACAAATTTGTGAGAATAGCAAAATGGTCTAAGTTTTTTGAACTGACCAGGTTCTCTTCTGCTACTCCATTGCCACCTCATTTAATTGGGCTCTTCTCCATCTTCAGATCTCAGCTCGAGTGTCCCTTCTGGGAAGCCTTTACTGCACACACACACACACACACACACACACACACACACACACACATACACACACAGTCTAAGGCAGGCATTTTGTTATACCCTGTCACAGAACTGTGTTACTCTCCTTCATAGCACCTTGGCTCAATTTGGAGTTATTTACACACTGGGGGATTTATTTGGTTAAAGCTGGTCTCCTCTCCTAGGCTGGAAAGGACAAGAGAGGAGAGACAGGGACTGTTTTCCTCACCATGTATCTCCTCAGCCCAGCACAAACCCAGGTGTAAATGCATGATTGCATTTGGTAAATATTTTTGAATAAATATCAAGACATGAAAAAAATACAAAGGAAAGTTCCAGCCATTTTTGAGGAGGCTTGGTCTCCAGTCCAGGGTTTTTAAAGGATTAAAGATGTGATTTTAGCACCCCTGTTTATAATGTTTGAAACCTCATGAAAAAGAGAAAAGGTAACAGAATAAATGAATCAAAAGGAATCATTTTTTTTCTTTTTCCCACCTCAACCATTGGCCTCATTTTTCCTCAGCCAGGCCTGCGGATTCTGCTTTCCCAGGCTCTCTCCATCCTTTCCTTTCCTACTGCCATCTACTTCAAATCCTCCTCCCCTTCCCGCCCAGTACATCTTCTTGCCTCCATCTCAATCCACTGGACTCCAGGAAGACTATTTTTGGAAAGTCATTTCTGCTAATATTACTTACTCCCTCAAAAAAAATAGTCAGTGATTTGCTTTCAAAGACCAAATGCAAAAGCGCTTCCTGCAGCAGTCACCTATGTGCTTGACACCATGATAAGCTCTGGTATTCAACACCCCTAACCACACAATTTACAAGCTTTAATGATTTGAGTCTTTATCCAAAGGCCCATTGGAAGCCATGACAGACTCCAAGCCCAGGAGTGACAGGACTGGAATAAATCACTGATTCAAAATCAGAGGGGACTTCCCTGGCGGCCCAGTGGTTAAGACTGCGCTTCCACTGCAGGGGTCGCGGGTTCCATCCCTGGTTGGGGAACTAAGATCCCGCATGCTGCAAGGCTCGGCCAAACTACGATTCAAAAAAAAAAACAGGGCTTCCCTGTTGGCGCAGTGGTTGAGAGTCCGCCTGCCGATGCAGGGGACACGGGTTCGTGCCCAGGTCCGGGAGGATCCCACATGCCGCGGAGCAGCTGGGCCCGTGAGCCATGGCCACTGAGCCTGCGCGTCCGGAGCCTGTGCTCTGCAACGGGAGAGGCCACAACAGCGAGAGGCCCGAGTACCGCAAAAAAAAAAAAAAAAAAAAAGGAGGAGAGCAGAGTGGAGACAGAGACCAGCTAAGCAGTTTTTACAGTGCTCCAGGGGACAGAGGTGCTCACCTGGGCTAGGCTGGTGGTAGTGGCAATGAAGAGACGTAAACAAATTAAAGGGATATGAGGAGGTAAAACCAACCTGCCTTGGTGATGGATTGGATTGAAGAAGGTGGGGCTGAGAAAGAGGGAGGTGCCAAGACCAACTCCTACATTTCTGACTGCATAATAAAATAGATGGTTTTCCCATTCACATATTAAACTTGAGATGACCAAGAGGGATTGTCAAGTAGGCAACTAGATTTCTAGGTCTGGAGCTCCAAGGAGGAATCTGGGCCAGAAATGTCGATCTGGGGTTATTGAAGAAACCACAGAGAAGAAAAAGGGCCTAGGGCTGAGCCTGAAGGAATTCTAAACATTCTAACATTGAATGACCAGGCAGAGGAGGGTGAGCTTCTCACAACAACGACAGTAACATAATCCTTGAATCTCACTCCACGTCATGCTCTGAGGTTCTATTTATATCTAGCTAGCTAGCTATCTGTATTATAAGATTTAATTCTTACAATAACCCTACAGGGTAGATACTATTAGGGTCACTGTTTTACAGAGCCCGGTCTCCCAAGAACTGTGCTGTGAAGGTGCAGCTATGAAACGGGAGGAGAGCTGAGCAAAGGGCATGTTGCCAAAGTTGAAAGAAGAGAGAGTTTGTAGGCGGGAGCTGTCAACAGTGTAAATGCTACTGCAAGGTCAAATAGGCGAGGCATTGAAAATGTCCTCTGGATTCAATAACACAGAAGCTATTAATAAGCTTAGAAAGAGCTGTTTAGGTAGCAATATGGGGTCAGAATCCAGACTGGACTGTGCTGAGAATGAGTAGGAGATGACAGCAGGGAGGGAACAAGTATAGACAACTCCACCGAGAAGCTGGGCTGTAAGGAGCGGGCAGAGAAACTGGTGACAGCAGGTCGAGGGTGTGGCGAGGTGCCGGGCAGGAGGATGCAAGTGCAGGTTGGAATCCAGCCAGGCTCTGCATCCAGCTGTCAACTTGGACCTGGGGCTGTGGCCTGAAGGCAGGGGTGCTTTTCTCACTGTGGTCAGTCCTCCTTTCTGCAATTCCTCTGTCTGGAGGGGGCACCTTCTGATCCCCATAAAGGTGCTGAATGTGTTAGCAGCAGCTGTGCTACATGAAACTGTGAATCAATGGGACTT
Organism: Aethalodelphis obliquidens; assembly: GCF_003676395.1. Classification (NCBI taxonomy): domain Eukaryota; kingdom Metazoa; phylum Chordata; class Mammalia; order Artiodactyla; family Delphinidae; genus Aethalodelphis; species Aethalodelphis obliquidens. The sequence goes on from NW_020838015.1 coordinate 7,871,589, forward strand.
TAAAAAGAAAAAGAGAGACATTTAACTATGTTGCATTCTCACATTGGTGAGAATAATCTGGTTGAGAGAATGTGGTTGAATTAACAGGAGGGAGAAGTGTTGACTCATGGGGAGAGGGGCCTACTCTATTATACCAGAAAGAACAAAAAAGGGGTGGCAGGTTCACTAACTTAGGTGTGATAGGAGTCACTTTGTAGAAAACAACTTTATGGGTTTGTTAATTGACTGTTGGGGTGACAGACAAGTGACCTTGATGATTCCTAGTGTTTCTCTACTCTTAGGGCTGTACAGTTAATCTGGGGTCTTAGGATCACTGGGTTTTGGTTCACATGATTGCCCCTGAGATGTCACCATCACTCTCTCTGTGACCCTTCTGCTGCCTCCCATCTGTGGCTGTCAAGATGAACCATGCAGCCACTCCTCCTTGAGTACTGCTCTTCCCTGATGCGTGGCCAGGAAGAAGAGCTCAGGTACTCTCTGCTCTGGGGGCGTAGACTTTCCTCTCTCCCTTCCCCCACCCCCAGCCTAGGGGAGGGGCCCATGGAGCGCTGCTCTTTCCTCTGCTTCTCCAAGATATTTTATCTAAGCCCTCACACCTTCTCTGTATCAGCTAGTTTTTGCTGTGTAACAACCCCCTAAAACTTAGTATCTTAAAATCCACAGCTGTTATTTCTCACAACTCTGTGGGTCAGCTTGGTGATTCTCCTGGTTTGGTTCAACTTGAATGGGGCTGGACAGTGTCACATCTTTTCAAAGCATGCTTCTCAGACCAGCAGTACCCAGGATCTTATTAGAAATGTAGACTCTCTAGCCCCACCCTAGGCCTAATGAATCAGTTTTGGCATTTGGCAAAATCCCCAGGTGGGTTACGTATAAAGTTTGAGAAGCACTGATCTAAGATATCCTCCCTCACTTGTCAGGTGGTTGGCATGCTGGTTTGTCTGGGGGCCTCAGCTCGGATGGCTTACTCTTTGATCCATGAGGCTACCCAGGCTTCTTCACACGGTGATCTCAGGGTTCCCAAGAGCAGCAAGAGGGCAACCCCCAAAGTGGAAGCATTTTTCAAGCCTCTGCTCGTTTCATGTTTGCTACTGTCCCATTGGCCAATGCAAGTCACAAGGCAATCCTAGAGTCAGTGGAGGAAGGCACTACCAAAGGACATGGAGAGAGGAGGGGAAAACTTTGTGGTTATTTTAAAAACCTACCTACCACACTCTCCAGTACTGGAGTTTACGCTTTTGGAAAGAAACACCAGCGACCTTCTGCATTCTGCCCAGCCACATCCCTCCCTACAGGTGAGCACAGAGTCACTTACTTGCTTAAAAAAGGAGAGAAGGGAAAAGTGAAAACATAAGGAAGGAAAAAGTTATAGATTAATATTGGAAAATAATATCCTTGCAAAGGAGAAGATGGGTACAGAAGTAAGTGGATATATGGATCTGATAGTGGACAAGTGAGATTCTCCAACCATTTCATATTCTCTATGAAGTAAGAGGTAAGGTCACCTGTTGAGAATGGGGAGGGGGGGTGGAGGGCAAAGAGGGAAAACAGAGTAGACCTCTCCTCAGAGAAGAGGTTTGAAATAGTCACAGTTGAACTTGAGACTAGGAACTGACATGAAAAGCACAGGACTGGGACTTCCCTGGTGGTGCAGTGGTTAAGAATCCACCTGCAAATGCAGGGGACATGGGTTTGATCCCTGGTCTAGGAAGATCCCACATGCTGCGGGGCCACTAAGGCCATGCGCCACAACTACTGAGCCGGTACTCTAGGGCCTGTGAGCCACAACTACTGAGCCTGCGTGCCACAACTACTGAAGCCCACGTGCCAAGAGCCCATGCTCCGCAACAAAGAGAAGCCACCGCAATGAGAAGCCCTCACACCGCAACAAAGAGTAGCCCCCCCTTGTCACAACTAGAGAAAGCTCCCACTCACCGCAACTAGAGAAAGCCCCCACGCAGCAATGAAGACCCAATGAGGCCAAAAATAAATAAATTTATTTATTAAAAAAAGAAAGAAAAGCACAGGATTTCAGGGACCATTTAGGTTGATGCTTATGACTTTATCTTGATGCCAATCTGTCCTGTGGGGAAACTTTTTGCAACAGCGTTGGCAGGCACAGAGAAAGCCAAAAGCAGGGATTGGGGGATGTTGCTAAGTGAGTAATAAAAAGACAGAGGGTCAGGGAGCTCAGGTTATTGGTAGAAGCGTTACTAAAAATAATGGTCTGGAGCATGGGAGACCTTCAAGATGGCAGAGGAGTAAGACGCGGAGATCACCTTCCTCCCCACAAATACATCACTAATACATCTACATGTGGAACAACAACTACAGAACACCCACTGAATGCTGGCAGAAGACCTCAGACCTCCCAAAAGGCAAGAAACTCCCCACGTACCTGGGTAAAGCAAAAGAAAAAAGAAACAACAGAGACAAAAGAATAGGGACGGGACCTGCACCAGTGGGAGGGAACTGTGAAGGAGGAAAGGTTTCCACACACTAGGAAGCCCCTTCGTGGGCGGAGACTGTGGGTGGCGGAGGGGGGAAGCTTCAGAGCCACGGAGGAGAGCGCAGCCGCAGGGGTGTAGAGGGCAAAGCAGAGAGATTCCCGCACACAGGATCGGGGCCGACCAGCACTCACCAGTCCGAGAGGCTTGTCTGCTCACCCGCCGGCGTGGGCGGGGCTGGGAGTTGAGGCTCGGGCTTCGGTCGGAGCAGCGGGAGAGGACTGGCGTCGAGAACACAGCCTGAAGGGGTTAGTGCACCACGGCTAGCCGGGAGGGAGTCCGGGGAAAAGTCTGGAGCTGCCGAAGAGGCAAGAGATTTTTTCTTCCCTCTTTGCTTTCTGGTGCACGAGGAGAGGTGATTAAGAGCGCTGCTTAAAGGGGCTCCAGAGACGGGCGCAAGCCGTGGGTAACAGCGCAGACCCCAGAGATGGGCATGAGACGCTAAGGCTGCTGCTGCCGCCACCAAGAAGCCTGTGTGCAAGCACAGCTCACTATCCACACCTCCCCTCCAGGGAGCCTGTGCAGCCCGCCACTGCCAGGGTCCCGGGATCCAGGGACAACTTGCCCAGGAGAACACATGGTACGCCTCAGGCTGGTGCAACGTCACACCAGCCTCTGCCGCCGTAGGCTCGTCCCGCATCCGCACCCCTCCCTCCCCCCGGCCTGAGTGAGCCAGAGCCCCCGAATCAGCTGCTCCTTTAATCCCGACCTGTCTGAGCGAAGAACAGACGCCCTCAGGCGACGTACACGCAGAGGCGGGGCCAATCCAAAGCTGAACCCCAGGAGCTGTGCGAACAAAGAAGACAAAGGGAAATCCCTCCCAGGAGCCTCAGGAGCAGAGGATTAAATCTCCACAATCAATTTGATGTACCCTGCAACTGTGGAATACCTGAATAGACAACGAACCATCCCAAAATTGAGGCAGTAGAGTTTGGGAGCAACTTTTGCTATATGCGACTGACTAGTTTCTGGTTTTATGTTTATCTCAGTTTAGTATTTAGTTTATTATCATTGGTAGATTTGTTTATTGATTTGGTTGATCTCTTCCTTATTTATATATATATATTTTTTCCTTTTTCTCTTTTTGTGAGGGTGTATGTGTATGCTTCTTTGTGTGATTTTGTCTACATAGCTTTGCTTTTACCATTTGTCCTAGGGTTTGTCTGTCCGTTTTTTTTTTGTTTTTTTTTTTTAAGTATACTTTTTAGCGCTTGTTATCATTGGTGGATTTGTTTTTTGGTTTGGTTGTTCTCTTCTTTCTTTCTTTCTTTTTTCTTAATTACTTTTTAATTTTTTTATTTTTAATAATTTTTTAAATTTTTTATTTTAATAACTATTTCTTTTTATTTTCTTTCTTTCTTTCTTTCTTTCTTTCTTTCTTTCTTTCTTTCTTTCTTTCTTTCTTTCTTTCTTTCTTCCTTCCTTTCTTCCTTGCTTTCTTTCTCCCTCCCTTTTCTTCTGAGCTGTGTGGCTGACAGGGTCTTGGTGCTCCATCCAGGTGTCAGACCTGTGCCTCTGAGGTGGGAGAGCAGAATTCAGGACACTGGTCCACCAGAGACCTCCCAGCTCCACATAATATCAAACAGTGAAAGCTTTCGCAGAGATCTCCATCTCAACGCTAAGACCCAGCTCCACTCAACAGCCAGCAAGCTACAATGCTGGACACCCGATGCCAAACAACTAGGAAGACAGGAACACAAGACAGGAACACAATACTACCCATTAGCAGAGAGGCTGCCTAAAATCATAAGGTCACAGACACCCCAAAACACACCACCGGACATGGTCCTGCCCAGAAGACAAGATCCAGCCTCATCCACCAGAACACAGGCATGAGTCCCTTCCACCAGGAAGCCTACACAACCCACTAAACCAACCTTAGCCACTGGGGGCAGAAACCAAAAACAACAGGAGCTACGAACCTGCAGCCTGCAAAAAGGAGACCCCAAACACAGTAAGATAAGCAAAATGAGAAGACAGAGAAACACACAGCAGATGAAGGAGCAAAGTAAAAACCCACCAAACCAAACAAATGAAGAGGAAATAGGCAGTCTACCTGAAAAAGAATTCAGAGTAATGATAGTAAAGATGATACAAAATCTTGGAAATAGAATGGAGAAAATACAAGAAACATTTAACAAGGACCTAGAAGAACTAAAGAGCAAACAAACAATGATGAACAACACAATAAATGAAATTATAAATTCTCTAGAGGGAATCAATTGTAGAATAACTGAGGCAGAAGAATGGATAAGTGACCTGAAAGATAAAATAGTGGAAATAACTACTGCAGAGCAGAATAAAGAAAAAACAATAAAAAGAATTGAGGACAGTCTCAGAGACCTCTGGGACAACATTAAACAAACCAACATTCAAATTATAGGGGTCCCACAGAAGAAGAGAAACAGAAAGGGACTGAGAAAATATTTGAAGAGATTATAGTTGAAAACTTCCCTAATATGGGAAAGGAAATAGTTGATAAAGTCCAGGAAGCACAGAGAGTCCCATACAGGATAAATCCAAAGAGAAACATGCGACGACACATACTAATCAAACTATCAATAATTGAATACAAAGAAAACATATTAAAAGCAGCAAGGGAAAAACAACAAATAACGTACAAGAGAATCCCCATCAGGTTAAGAGCTGAAATGTCAGCAGAAACTCTGCAAGCGAGAAAGGAGTGGCAGGACATATTTAAAGTGAGGAAAGGGAAAAACCTACAACCAAAATTACTCTACCTAGCAAGGATCTCATTCAGATTCAATGGAGAAATTAAAACCTTTACAGACAAGCAAAAGCTAAGAGAATTCAGCACCACCAAACCAGATTTACAACAAATGCTAAAGGAGCTTCTCTAGGCAGGAAACACAGAGAAGGAAAAGACCTATAATAACGAACCCAAAACAATTAAGAAAATGGGAATAGGAACATACATATTGATAATTACCTTAAATGTAAATGGATTAAAAGCTCCAACCAAAAGACATAGACTGGCTGAATGGATACAAAAACAAGACCCATATATATGCTGTCTACAAGAGACCCACTTCAGAAATAGGGACACATACAGACAGAAAGTGAGGGGATGGAAAAAGGTATTCCATGCAAATGGAAATCAAAAGAAAGCTGGAGTAGCAATTCTCATATCAGATAAAATAGACCTTAACATAAAGGCTAGTACAAGAGACAAAGAAGGACACTACATAATGATCAACGGATCAAACCAAGAAAAAGATATAACAATTATAAATATTTATGCAACCAACATAGGAGCATCTTGATACATAAGGCAAATGTAACAGCCATAAAAGGGGAAATCGACAGTAACACAATCATAGTAGGGGACTTTAACACCCCACTTTCACCAATGGACAGATCATCCAAAACGAAAATAAATAAGGAAACACAAGCTTTAAATGATAAATTAAACAAGATGGAGTTAATTGATATTTATAGGACATTCCATCAAAAAACAACAGAATACATATTTTTCTCAAGTGCTCATGGAATATTCTCCAGGATAGATCATATCTTGGGTCACAAATCAAGCCTTTGTAAATTTAAGAAAATTGAAATCATATCAAGTATCTTTTCTGACCACAATGCTATGAGACTACATATCAATTACAGGAAAAATTCTGTAAAAAATATAAAAACAAAGAGGCTAAACAATACTCTACTTAATAACCATGAGCTCACTGAAGAAATCAAAGGGGACATCAAAAAATATCTAGAAACAAATAACAATAAACACACGATGACCCAAAACCTATAGGATGCAGCAAAAGCAGTTCTAAGAGGGAAGTTTATAGCAATACAATCCTACCTCAAGAAACAAGAAACATCTCAAATAAACAACCTAACCTTATACCTAAAGCAATTAGAGAAAGAAGAACAAAAAAACCCCAAAGTTAGAAGAAGGAAAGAAATCATAAAGATCAGATCAGAAATAAATGAAAAAGAAATGAAGCAAACAATAGCAAAGATAAACAAAACTAAAAGCTGGTTCTTTGAGAAGATAAACAAAATTGAGAAAAAATTAGCCAGACTCATCAAGAAAAAAAGGGAGAAGACTCAAATCAATAAAATTAGAAATGAAAAAGGAGAAGTAACAACTGACACTGCAGAAATACAAAGGATCATGAGAGATTACTACAAGCAACTCTATGCCAATAAAATGGAAACCTGGAAGAAATGGAAAAATTCTTTAAAAGCACAACATTCCAAGACCGAACGAGGAAGAAATAGAAAACATAAACATACCAATCACAAGCACTGAAATTGAGACTGTGATTAAAAATCTGCCAAGAAACAGAAGCCCAGGACCAGATGGCTTCTCGGGAAAATTCTATCAAACATTTAGAGAAGAGCTAACACCTATCCTTCTCAAACTCTTCCAAAATATAGCAGAGGGAGGAACACTCCCAAACTTGTTCTACAAGGTCACCATCACCATGACACCAAAACCAAAGGAAGATGTCACAAAGAAAGATAACTACAGGCCAAAATCACTGATGAATATAGATGCAAAAATCCTCAACAAAATATTAGCAAACAGACTCCAACAGCACATTAAAAGGATCATACACCATGATCAAGTGGGGTTTATCCCAGGAATGCAAGGATTCTTCAATATACGCAAAGCAAGCAATGTGATACACCATATTAACAAATTGAAGGAGAAAAACCATATAATCATGTCAATAGATGCAGAAAAAGCTTTTGACAAAATTCAACACCCATTTATGATAAAAACCCTCCAGAAAGTAGGCATAGAGGGAACTTACCTCAACATAATAAAGGCCATATATGACAAACCCACAGCCAACATTATTCTCAACGGTGAAAAACTGAAAGCATTTCCTCTAAGATCAGGAACAAGAGAAGGTTGTCCACTCTCACCACGATTATTCAACATTGTTTTGGAAGTTTTAGCCACAGTAATCAGAGAAGAAAAGGAAATGAAAGGAATCCAAATCGGAAAAGAGAAGTAAAGCTGTCACTGTTTGCAGATGACCTGATACTATACGTACAGAATCCTAAAGATGCTACCAGAAAACTACTAGAGCTAATCAATGAATTTGGTAAAGTTGCAGGATACAAAATTAATGCACAGAAATCTCTTGCATTCCTATACACTAATGATGAAAAATCTGAAAGAGAAATTAAGGAAACACTCCCATTTACCACTGCAACAAAAAGAATGAAACACCTAGGAATAAACCTACCTAAGGAGACAAAAGACCTGTATGCAGAAAACTATAAGACACTAATGAAAGAAATTAAAGATGAAACAAACAGATGGAGATATATACCATGTTGTTGGATTGGAAGAATCAACATTCTGAAAATTACTATACTACCCAAAGCAATCTACAGATTCAATGCAATCCCTATCAAACTACCACTGGCATTTTTCACAGAACTAGAACAGAAAAATTCACAATTTGTATGGAAACACAAAAGACCCCGAGTAGCCAAAGCAACCTTGAGAAAGAAAAACGGAGCTGGAGGAATCAGGCTCCCAGACTTCAGACTATACTACAAAGCTATAGTAATCAAGACAGTATGGTACTGGCACAGAAACAGAAATATAGATCAATGTAACAGGACAGAAAGCCCAGAGATAAACCCACGTACATATGGTCACCTTACTTCTGATAAAGGGGGCAAGAATATACAATGGAGAAAAGACAGCCTCTTCAGTAAGTGGTGCTGGGAAAACTGGACAGCTACATGTAAAAGAATGAAATTAGAAGACTCCAAAACACCATACAAAAAATAAACTCAAGGGCTTCCCTTGTGGCACAGTAGTTGAGAGTCTGCCTGCTGATGCAGGGGCACGGGTTTGTGCCCCAGTCCGGGACGATCCCACATGCCACGAAGCGGCTAGGCCTATGAGCCATGGCCACTGAGCCTGCGCATACGGAGCCTGTGTTCCACAACGGGAGAGGCCACAACAGTGGGAGGCCCGTGTACCGCAAAAAAACAAAACAAAACATAATAATAATAAACTCAAAATGGCTTAAAGACCTTAATGTAAGGCCAGATACCATAAAACTCTTGGAGGAAAACATGGGCAGAACACTCTATGACATAAACCACAGGAAGATCCTCTTTGACCCACCTCCTACAGAAATGGAAATAAAAACAAAATAAACAAATGGGACCTAATGAAACTTAACAACTTTTGCACAGCAAAGGAAACCATAAACAAGATGAAAAGATAACCCTCAGAATGGGAGAAAATATTTGCAAATGAAGCAACTCACAGAGGATTAATCTCCAAAATTTACAAGCAGCTCAAGCAGCTCAAAATGCAAAAAACAAACAACCCAATCCAAAAATGGGCAGAATACCCAAAGAGACATTTCTCCAAAGAAGATATACAGATTGCCAACAAACATGAAAGGATGCTCAACATCACTAATCATCAGAGGAATGCAAATCAAAACTACAGTGCAATACCATCTCACACCGGCCAGAATGGCCAGCATCAAAAAATCTACAAACAATAAATGCTGGAGAGGGTGTGGAGAAAAGGGAACCCTCTTGCACTGTTGGTGGGAATGTAAATTGATACAGCCACTATGGAGAACAGTATGGAGGTTCCTTAAAAAACTACAAATAGAACTACCATACGACCCAGCAATCCCACTACTGGGCATATACCCTGAAAAAACCATAATTCAAAAAGAGTCATGTACCCCAATGTGCATTGCAGCTCTACTTACAACATCCAGGACATGGAAGCAGCCTAAGTGTCCATCAACAGATGAATGGATAAAGAAGATCTATACAGATATATACAGATAAATATATCTTTATATATAAAGATATATACAATGGAATATTACTCAGCCATAAAAAGAAACGAAATTGAGTTATTTGTAGTGAGGTGGATGGACCTAGAGTCTGCCATACAGAGTGAAGTAAGTCAGAAAGAGGAAAACAAATACCATATGCTAACACATATATATGGAAACTAAAAAAAAAAAAAAGGTCATGAAGAACCTAGGGTCAAGACGGGAATAAAGACTCAGACTTAGTAGAGAATGGACTTGAGGATATGGGGAGGGGGAAAGGAAAGCTGGGACGAAGTGAGAGAGTGGCATGGACATATATACACTACCAAATGTAAAATAGATAGCTAGTGGGAAGCAGCCGCATAGCACAGGGAGATCAGCTCGGTGCTTTGTGTCCACCTAGGGGGTGGGATAGGGAGGGTGGGAGGGAGACGCAAGAGCGAGGGGATATGGGGATATATGTATACGTATAGCTGATTCACTTTGTTACACAGCAGAAACTAACACAGCATTGTAAAGCAATTATACTCCAATAAAAACGTTAAAAAAAAACCCCACAAAACTAAAAATAGAACTACTGTACAACCCATCAATCCCCCTACTGGGCATACACCCTGAGAAAACCATAATTCAAAAAGAGTCATGTACAACAATGTTCACTGCAGTCTATTTACAATAGCCAGGACATGGAAGCAACCTAAGTGTCCATCGACAGATGAATTGCTAAAGATGATGTGGCACATATAAACAATGGAATATTACTCAGCCATAAAAGGAAACAAAATTGAGTTATTTGTAGTGAGGTGGATAGACCTAGAGACTGTCATACAGAGTGAAGTAAGTCAGAAAGAGAAAAATAAATACCGTATGCTAACACATATATATGGAATGTAAAAAAAAAAGTTTGAAGAACCTAGGGGCAGGACTGGAATAAAGACGCAGACATAGAGAATGGACTCGAGGACACGGGGATGGGGCAGGGCAAGCTGGGACGAAGTGAGAGAGTGGCATGGACATATATACACTACCAAATATAAAATAGGTAGCTTGTGGGAAGCAGCCGCGTAGCACAGGGAGATCAGCTCAGTGCTTTGTGACCACCTAGAGGGGTGGGATAGGGAGGGTGGGAGGGAGATGCAAGAGGGAGGAGATATGGGGATATATGTATATGTATAGCTGATTCACTTTGTTATAAAGCAGAAACTAACACACCATTGTAAAGCAATTATATTCTAATAAAGGTGTTAAGAAAAATATAATGGTCTGGGGGCTTCCCTGGTGGCGCAGTGGTTAAGAATCTGCCTGCCAGTGCAGGAGACACGGGTTCAATCCCTGGTCCAGGAAATCCCCCATGCCGCAGAGCAACTAAGCCCATGTGCCACAACTACTGAGCCTGCACTCTAAAGCCTGGGAGCCACAACTACTGAAGCCTGTGCACCCTAGAGCCCACGTGCCACAACTACTGAGCACACATGCCACAACTACTGAAGCCCACACTCTCTAGGGCCCACGTGCTGCAAGTACTGAGCTGCACGCTGCAACTACTGAAGCCCGCGCACCTAGAGCCGCCCTCCGCAGCAAAAGAAGCCACCACAATAAGCCTGTGCACCACAGCGAAGAGTAGCCCCTGCTCGCTGCAATTAGAGAAAAGCCCGTGCACAGCAACGAAAACCCAACGCAGCCAAAAAAATTAATTGATTAATAAAATAAAAGTAATGGTCTGGGGTTTCTTAGCTGAATATGAAAAATTGAGAAGTAAGTGGGGGTAGTGGTCAATGAGGTTGGAAAATAGAGAGGATTTGAACCAGTGGCTGAAAGGAGAGGGAACTGTGGACAAAAAGCAGAATGCCTGAGCTAGTGATTTCAGAGGTGGAGTCGTTGCTGTGATGAAAAAGACTAGAGGAGAAGATCTTTGGAGATATTTCCACTTTTGCAGTTTGAACACCTTCCCCTGGTGGAGATGAGTACATTTGCTTTCTATCGTCATTAACCTTACAACACCTTCCCCAAGGGGGTGTTCATTATCCTCCCGAAACAGAGCAAAAATTAGCGTTTTTAGTTCTCTTGGATTTCAGGCACTCTGATCTGCCTCTTGGACTTCCTGTCACTTTTTCATCCACCCTTGAGTACATGTTCCTCCTTATGGGTCCTTTTATTTTTTTTAACTTTTTATTTTATATTGGAGTATAGCCGATTAACTATGTTGTGATAGTTTCAGGTGCACAGCAGAGGGACTCAGCCATACATACACGTGTATCCATTCTCCTTATGGGTCCTTGTAAACACTGAGCTCCTGAGAAATTCCACCATCCTACCACTCTGAGTCTGTAAATGTCTTTTGCTCATGTGTGTCATAATAGGCTAGGTTATTCTGTGCTAACAAAGGACCCCAAAATCTCAGGCTGGAAGGTATGGAGGCACTAAAACTTATCTGCATTTTACAAATGAGTAAACTGATCTTCAGGGTGTCTGTAAAACGTGCATGGCCCTCAGCGGGCAAAATCCTAGGAAGACGACACTTATATTTCCGCAAAGGCTACACCTAAACAATTAAATGCTCTGAGTGAACGCAGTTGTGCTTCCAATTCCTCTGGACCACGATGCACTATGCAATCTGCGTCTTTATGCTAGTGGAGAAGTGCTCCCATCCAGAACTCAGTAACACCCACCCCGGGGCTGACGGGGGCGCTGGATGTAGATAGTGACCAGGGGCCCCATTCTAAATAGTGTGGAGGCGAGTCTGCTTACGACAGAGATGGCCAAGCAGGGGACATAAAACAGGAGAGACAGTGGAGTTCTCCGGGTGGGGTCCACGTTCTGTCACTGGGTACATTCTGTACACACGAGTCCCTCCCTTGCCTGCACTCAATTCATGAAGACTTGACTTCATCATGGAGGGGTTGGGGAAAGGTGGGGTCTGGCTCCGTGCGCCCCAGCCGGCGTCCCCCGCCCCGCGGCAACCCCTCCCAGATCAGGCAGAGCCCTGGACGAACCCCAGCGGGTAGAGAGGCGGGGAGAAGCTGCGGGGTGGAAGGCGGGGCGGGCCGCTGCCTAGCCGGCCAATAGGCGGCTCTCCAGCGCGGAGCCTGGAGAGGGCAGGGGATTCGCCACTAGCACCACCGCCTCCAGAGTTTCCCTTGTGGATGCACAGCCCTAGTGACTCCGCTCCTCCCGGCGCAGAGGGGCTCCAAGAGGCCGGAGGAGCGCACTCGGGACGGGATTTCCGAGGAAAGGGAGAGGAAGGGCGCCCCACCCGCTCTGGAGGGGTTCAGTGAACGATGAAGGGCCGGCGGCGGCGGCGCCGCCGAGAGTACTGCAAGTTCGCGCTGCTGTTGGTGCTGTACACGCTGGTGCTGCTGCTCGTCCCCTCTGTCCTGGACGGCGGCCGCGACGGGGACAAGGGCGCTGGGCACTGCCCGGGCCTGCAGCGCAGCCTGGGAGTGTGGAGCCTGGAGGCGGCGGCGGCGGGCGAGCGCGAGCAGGGCGCCGAGGAGCGGCCCGCCACGGAGGAGGACGCGGGCCGGTACCCCAGGTCCCGGGGCAACCTCAACGGCGCCGTCGGGGAGGCGGCGTCTCGCGAAAAGCAACACATCTATGTGCACGCCACCTGGCGCACGGGCTCGTCGTTCCTGGGCGAGCTCTTTAACCAGCACCCGGACGTTTTCTACTTGTATGAGCCCATGTGGCATCTGTGGCAGGCGCTGTATCCGGGAGACGCCGAGAGCCTGCAGGGCGCGCTGCGCGACATGCTGCGCTCGCTCTTCCGCTGCGACTTCTCGGTGCTGCAGCTGTACGCGCCGCCGGGGGATTCCGCCGCGCGCGCCCCAGACGCGGCCAATCTCACCACGGCCGCCCTCTTTCGCTGGCGGACCAACAAGGTCATCTGCTCGCCGCCGCTGTGCCCCGGCGCGCCCCGGGCCCGCGCCGAGGTCGGCCTCGTCGAGGACGCCGCCTGCGAGCGCAGCTGCCCACCCGTGGCTCTCCGCGCCCTAGAGGCCGAGTGCCGCAAGTATCCGGTGGTGGTCATCAAGGACGTGCGCCTCCTCGACCTGGGCGTGCTGGTGCCCCTGCTGCGCGACCCCGGCCTCAACCTCAAGGTGGTGCAGCTTTTCCGCGACCCGCGGGCCGTGCACAACTCGCGCCTCAAGTCTCGGCAGGGGCTGCTGCGCGAGAGCATCCAAGTGCTGCGCACCCGCCAGAGGGGCGACCGCTTCCACCGCGTGCTGCTGGCGCACGGCATGGGCGCTCGACCCGGGGGCCCGTCCCGCGCACTACCCGCCGCCCCGCGCGCCGACTTCTTCCTGACCGGCGCGCTCGAGGTGATCTGCGAAGCCTGGTTGCGCGACCTGCTGTTCGCGCGCGGCGCGCCAGCCTGGCTACGGCGCCGCTACCTGAGGCTGCGCTACGAGGACCTGGTGCGGCAGCCGCGCGCCCAGCTGCGCCGCCTGCAGCGCTTCGCCGGGCTGCGCGCGCTCGCCGCGCTCGACGCCTTCGCGCTCAACATGACGCGCGGCGCGGCCTACGGCGCGGACCGGCCCTTCCACCTGTCGGCGCGCGATGCCCGCGAGGCCGTGCACGCCTGGCGCGAGCGCCTGAGCCGAGAGCAGGTGCGCCAGGTGGAGGCCGCATGCGCCCCAGCCATGCGCCTGCTGGCTTACCCTCGCAGCTGGGAAGACGGCAACGCCGAGCCGTCCGAGGACGAGGAGACGCCGCCGGAGACGGGGGCCGACGGCGCCACGTAGCCCCGCTCCCGCGCGCCCGGGACGGATCCGGGTAAGGTGGCCCCCGGCAGGGTAGGGTCAGGAAAGGGTCTTGGGGAGCTTGGATCAGCCTTCAGGGGGAGGGGAGGGATGCCATCTCAGATCGATCTCACCCGATGAAAATAGATCCGAGCGGTAGGGGAAGTGCAGCTGGGAGCATTTGGGAGAGTCATTGGGATCTCTAGCATAGCCCCCTGCCTTCTCAGAGGAAGACCCAGAGAAGCGAGAGGTTAATTATGGCTAAGGCGGAACGCAGGTCTCCACACTACCAGTTTCCCCTATGAAGTAAAAGGTAGGATCGTCTGTGGAGAATGAGGAATGGGGGAAGGAGAGGGAAGAGGGATATCACGGGTCTGAGCAGAGTAGAGAAGGTTTGAAAGTCACAATGAAACTTGAGACTGGGAATTGACATGAAAAGTACAGGATTTCGGGGACCATATGAGGTCCATGATTATGACTTTATCTTGATGCCACTAGGTCCTGTGGGGAAACCTTTTGCAGCAGTGTTTGCAGGCACAGGGAAAACCAAAAGCAAAATTTGAGGGAAAGTTATTGACTCTTATCCTACCTACCCCTAATCTGTTTCATATTTCTCTGCCTCTGCCTCTCTGACGTGTGCAGACTCCGAGGCGTTCTTTCAGATTTACCAAACATACAGTCATAGGCCTCTCTTGCAACAGCTTTTGCACATGTGTGTGCCTCAGGCTCTGGTATACTGGCGTGGAATGGACTTTGCTTTCCCCTGGCTCGAGGGGTGGCTCCCCCCACCTCCCACCTCCGCCCCCAATGGCTGGCGCTCCCAGGATATTTGACCATATTCCGTTCACATCAGGTCACAAAAGCTGCCTGGTCTGCTTCCTCTAGTGCAGACAGAACCTCAGGGCTGGGCTTCCCTCACTCTGCCCGATCCACTTGAGAGATGGAACCTTGGATCGGCAGTAGCAGCTTTGACTGTGACTGCTGAAGGAGCTTTGTGAAAAGACATTCCCTTTCTGCCCCCCCGCTCATTTTTTTCTTTCTCTGTAAAGCATATATCCTAAGGTATCCTAAGATGCCAAAATGGGGCTTAAATGATCTCAAAATGTGTTCAGTGTCTGGGTCGGTCTATGGCCTGTTCATTGGGATGAGGGAAGTTTGTTCTACGTGATGTTGACCTCAGGAGTCTAGTTAGTGGCATGGGAATGCGATTTCCCAAACTTTGTGTGAGCTGGAAGAGTGCAGCCTTCTGCACTGTGCAGTCCAGAGGAGGAAAAGCAGTGCCGGGTGGGCGGAAATGACTTAAGTTTCCATTCATTAGTTTATAGTGTAATTCAGTATTCCTCTGGGATGAAGCTCTGAGGACAATAGTCGAAGACGTTAATGAAGATGGATTTTGTTGTTGTGAATAGATCCAGGGTTTCAGAGTGATTTCGGAAGCTGATTTTCCTCCTAGTGATCAAGTCGTTTTCTTAGTTTCTGTAATTGCTTAGGAAGTCTGTGTTCTTTCCTGATTTCCAGAGTGAAGGTAAAAGGAACAGGGTGACTTGTCACATTTTAACAAAAACATCCTTTCATCTGCTAATCCTGTATTTACAGATGTAACATAATGGGTCTCCAATCCTCCTTCACCGGTCTGAGGGAATGCCTCTCGAGGACAAATGGCTGCAGCATTTTATGGTTTTAAGAATTGACAATCTCCCAGAAACTCTGACTCTTTTTTTTTTTCATTTTTACTAACATTTGGCACTGACTGGGGTGAGGTAAGAAAGTGAATAGAGAGGAGGGTTAGAGGACACAGTCTTCATCCTCTAGGAGGTTAGAGTCTATGCACGTGACAGTGACTATGGGCCCAGACATCGGTGCTGCTGTTTGGAAGAGCCAATGGGGCTTCCTTTGCAGGGCTGCAGGGACATCTGGGAACAAGCTTTAGGCTCTTTCAAACTCTGGTGACTGAGCTCTTCCTCCCACATTTCTGCTGGAATTATCGGGCACTTACCATGTCACCACCAACTAGTGGATTTATCAAAATGCTTGTATTCCTGGTTCCGAGAAAGGTAATGTTACCAACCAACTGATGAGTTTCCAAAAGTCTGTCACACTCCACTCTAGGAATGGGAAGGGGATGGATCCTCAGGTGCGATGTGTTGAGTTGGGCATTGTGGATATATCATTACTGTGACTGTCGATGAAAATAAGCAATAAACAATCTATAATAAGAATAGGAAAGAGTTTCATTTGAGCCAAACTGAAGACTATAGCCCCGAAGACCGGAAGACAGTCAGATAACTCTGAGGAACTGCTCCAGAGAAGCTTGGTTTTCAGACCAGTTTGACATCTTGTCAGAACAAAGAACACTAAGCAACTCAGGGATCCGTTCCTTCAAGGTTTCCAAAAACAAACAGACAAACAAAACAAAACAAAACAGATCAGCACATACACCGCGAGCCAGTATGTCCTCAGCACCTGGGAAGGGAGTCTTATCATTGAAGGAGTACCAGCATGAGCGTCCCAGGAAGGAAGGCATTTAATCTTTATTTTTAACACAGACATTCTTTACTTCTGGTCAATGTGCCCTTTTCTTTAATAATTAAAGTAGAAGTACCGTGTACGTTTGATAGGCCACAAACAGGCTGTTTTAGTTAGCATCACATTCGGGTTAAATCAGGTATAAGCCGGAATGACTTCCCCATACCTCCACATGTGAACATTTCTTTCATCATGACATATTATCAGTTTTACAGATGAGAAATCAGAGATTCAGAGAAGTCAGGTACCTTGCCCAAAGTCACACCTGGGCTGCTGGGCTGCTGAGCCGAGTGTTAGACCCCAGAGCTCAGAATCTCTCCATTATAACACACCCTCACCTGCCCCCCCCTTTACCGTCCCCTGGCACCCTTTTGGCACTGCAGCCAGGCATAGTGGCTACTCTAGGGTGAGAACCACACTTAGCTTTATTACTAACAAACACTGAACAAACGAATAAAATATCCCTGAGCGCTGCCAACAGCACCTACACGGGAGAGCCCCTGACTCTATAGCCGGGCTCCTCATGGCTGTCCTTCGCTCGGGGCACCTGAGCACCCTTGGGGCACCCTCGGCTCAGCAGTGAAGAGGGACTGCACGTGAATTAACCTGAGCGACTTCTGGATGCTCCAGACCTGACAGCCAGGATTTGGCAGGGAGGGAGTCAGTGCGCTTTTTCAGGGCTGGGTGGGGACCGCAGCACCAAACCAAGTCACCGAGGACCCCAGGCCCTTTCCAACTTTTCCATCTTCTTGGCTTTCGTTCACCAACTTATCTTCCCACTGTCACAAGACGGTAGCCTCAACAAGAAGCATCACTTCCTCACCCAACCACACAGGGTTGTGAAAATGCAGAAAGGAAGGAAGGTGGTTACTAAGGGGTAGCGTTTTCCCTCATGTATCTCTCTTTCCTCCAATCTGGTTATAAAACCATCCCCAGAAACCCCTACCCCAGTCGACTTCCTTTTATGTCTCACCGGCTAGAACTGGGTCACGTGTTCTGCCCTAGCCCAGTAATTGGTGAAGGGGAAGGGGGTTGTGATGATTGGCTTAGACCAGTGCGTTCTCAGCCCTGGCTGAACATTACAGTCACCTGAGGAGCTTTTTTTTTCTTATGTCAATATTAAAAATACTCCATCCTCAGAGATTCTGATTTAATTGGTCTGGGGTGGGATCCAGTTATATAATTACTGTATAATCCCCCAGTGCAGCCAAAGTTGAGAGCCACCTACCTGGACCCGTCATGCTTCATCCCCTGGGCTGAGCCCTTGCCACTGGAACAGGATGAGGATGCAGACTAAAGTTGATGAGCAGCGAACTGTCTGCCATAGTCATTTATGTGAAAGAACTTGGAGCTGTGAAATACCAAGCAGCTGTAGGGTGTTAATATGGAAACGTCTTAAATTATTCACGGCTCCATTTATCACCCTCTCACATTCCTTCAAATGCTTCGTTGTCTGTATCTCCTTATCTCTAATCCATCATGGTACACTATCCACTACCATTCTGAACAGACTCATGTGCTGTCCTATCCTTTTCAGCAGGTATCCGTTTGACCTCTGCCCTTGGTAGGACCCAAGATTTCATTTCATTAGACATTTAAGACATCTTGGTCTTTGTTCTTCACAAGATAGATGGACCCTCTGATTGAAATTAGGAAGGGAGGTAAGTGCGTAACCGAAACCCCAACAATCAGAAAGTGTTCTTTCTAAGGAAACCATCCAAACAAAAAGAAATGAGCAGCCATCACCAAATCCCTAACAAAGCATTTTGAAAGTCATTCGATTTTAGTAAAGCCAAATGGCTTATGTATAAAAATCACTGAAAGGGAAATCTCTTGCTTAAACAGTAGTCTGTACTGCTAAAGAATAGGCTTTGTTAAACATTGTTCCTACCTAGAATTTCTCATTCAACAAAATTTGTTCAAATCCCTAATTGTAGTAAAAGAATGAAGCTAGAACACTCCCTAACACCATGCACAGAAATAAACTCCCAATGGATTAAAGACCTAAATGTAAGGCCAGGCACTATCAAACTCTTGGAGGAAGACATAGGCAGAACACTCTATGACATAAATCACAGCAAGATCCTTTTTGACCCACCTCCTAGAGAAATGGAAATAAAAACAAAAATAAACAAATGGGACCTAATGAAACTTCAAAGCTTTTGCACTGCAAAGGAAACCATAAACAAGACGAAAAGACAACCCTCAGAATGGGAGAAAATATTTGCAAATGAAGCAACTGACAAAGGATTAATCTTCAAAATTTACAAGCAGCTTATGCAGCTCAATATCAAAAAACAAACAACCCAATCCAAAAATGGGCAGAAGACCTAAATAGACATTTCTCCAAAGAAGATATACAGATTGCCAAAAAACACATGAAAGAATGCTCAACATCATCATTAGAGAAATGCAAATCAAAACTACACTGAGGTATCACCTCACACCAGTCAGAATGGCCATCATCAAAAAATCTAGAAACAATAAATGCTGGAGAGGGTGTGGAGAAAAGGGAACCCTCTCGCACTGTTGGTGGGAATGTAAATTGATACAGCCACTATGGAGAACTGTATGGAGGTTCCTTAAAAAACTAAAAATAGAACTACCATATGACCCGGCAATCCCCCTACTGGGCATATACCCTGAGAAAACCATAATTCAAAAAGAGTCATGTACCAAAATGTTCATTGCAGCTCTATTTACAATAGCCCGGAGATGGAAACAACCTAAGTGCCCATCATCGGATGAATGGATAAAGAAGATGTGGCACATATATACAATGGAATATTACTCAGCCATAAAAAGAAACGAAATTGAGTTATTTGTCGTGAGGTGGATGGACCTAGAGTCTGTCATACAGAGTGAAGTAAGTCAGAAAGAGAAAAACAAATACCATATGCTAACACATAATATATGGAATCTTAAAAAAAAAAAGGTTCTGAAGAACCTAGGGTAAGGACAGGAATAAAGACACAGACGTAGAGAATGGACTTGAGAACACGGGGAGGGGGAAGGGTAAGCTGGGACGAAGTGAGAGAGTGGCATGGCCATATATACACTACCAAATGTAAAATAGATAGCTAGTGGGAAGCAGCCGCATAGCACAGGGAGATCAGCCCGGTGCTTTGTGACCACCTAGAGGGGTGGAATAGGGAGGGTGGGAGGGAGACGCAAGAGGGAGGAGATATGGGGATGTATGTATATGTATAGTTGCTTCACTTTGTTATAAAGCAGAAACTAACACACCATTGTAAAGCAGTTATACTCCAATAAAGATGTTAAAAAAATTCCTAATTGTAAATTAATGTAGGTACTGTGTTCGAGCCAGAGGGCTAGAAGTTAGGATGGGGCGTGTGTGTGTGTGTGTGTGTGTGTGTGTGTGTGTGTGTGTGTGTGTG
>NW_020838015.1:7891577-7975218 GCF_003676395.1 Aethalodelphis obliquidens
GTGTGTGTGTGTGTGTGTGTGTGTGTGTGTGTGTGTGTGTGTGTGTGTGTGTGTGGCAGGGATGCAGTAAGGTGCGAGCAATTTTTAAAAACACATCCACATCCAAATTATTATTGCCCCCTTGTGAGGCTAGTGCTGCCTTTGACCAAGACATTCTTGGAGCTCCCCCTTGGGGCTGCCTTCCCAGGCAGGACCCCCTCAGTTGATGGTGGATTTAGTGTTTAGGAAAAATCACAGCTCATCAAATGTGGTGAGTGAAGCAGGGGAGGAGGCTGGTCCTGCGAACTGAGGTGTGGCCATAGAGTAGTAGCAGAGTCATTCCTTGGCTCATATGAAATCAGGTTTTATATTAGGGTACAGGAACCCAGGCATCAGAGCTTGGCTTTCCTGGTTACTGCATGATTGACCTTGGCAAGTCCCTAAACCATTTTGGCTTTAGTGTTCTACCAGTAAGAAGATGAGGTTGAATTAAGAGGATTTACGAGTTTTCTTGGCACTAAGTGGGGGTGTGTGTGACATTTATCGAGTGCCTATTTTGTGTACTGTGTTACTAGCTTAGTGCATGTTGTCCGAATTAGTCCTCATCTTAGCTTTATGAGGTACGTAGTATCCCCATTGTATGGATGGTGAAACAAGCTCAGAGAGGTTGGGTAATTGCTAAGGATAACACAGCCAGAGGATTAAAATCAGGTGCTCTCTATTTTGAAACTAGTGTTAAAAAATTTTTAGGAATAATATAAGCACATGGCGAAAAAAGAGTTCAATAGTTTAGGAGGATATAAAATACCTGCCAGGCTCACTTCATAGAAGTAACCACTACGTTTCTTGTGATATATGTCTAGAAATACTTTATGCAAATTCAAACAGAAGTATGTAGGCTTTTGGTACTTAAATCTTTTTAATTCCTTAAAATTTAAAAATTGAGATCTGACATAACATTATATTAGTTTCAGGTGTACAACGTAATGGTTCACTCTTTGTATATATTGCAGTAGATCTCCACAGTTAGTCTAGTTACTATCCATCACCACACAAAGTTACGTAGTTGTTTTCCTTATGATGAGAAATTTTAAGATCCCCTTTCTTAATAACTTTAAAATATATGGGAATTCCCTGGCGGTCTAGTGGTTAGGACTCCGTGCTCTCACTGCTGAGGGCCCGGGTTTGATCCCTGGTTGAGGAACTGAGATCCCACAAGCCGTGCGGCACGGCCAAAAAAATAATAATAATACACACACATACACAGCATTATTAACTGTAGTCACCATGCTGTATATTACATATCCCTGACGTATTTATTTTATACCTGGGATTTTATACCTTTTGACCCCTTCACCCAGTGCCTCTGGCAACTACCAGTCTGTTCTTTGCATCTGCAAGTTCATGGGTTTTGGGGTGGGAGGCGGAGGGCTAGATTCCACATATAAGTGACAGCATACAGTATTTGTCTTTCTCTTTCTGACTTATTTCACTTAGCATAATGTCCTCAAGGTCCATCCATGTTGTCACAAGTGGTGATATTTCATTCTTTTTTTTATGGCTGAATAATAGTCCCTTGTACACGTATATACCACATTTGCTTTATCCATTCATCCACTGATGAACACATAGGGCATTTCCATATCTTGGCTATTGTAAATAATGCTGCAGTGACCATGGGGGTACAGGTATCTTTTTGAGTTAGTGTTTTCATTTCCGTTGGGTAAATACCCAGCAGTGGAATTGCTAGATCATATGATGGCTCTATGTTTAACTTTTTGAGGCGCTTCCATCCCATCTTCCATAGTGGCTGCACCAATTCACATTCCCACAATTCTTGGGTGACAGGGAGGGGCACTTTGTTGTACTGGATTTCTGCTGTCATCTACTTAAAGTCCAGAAACATGATGGCAAAGATGAAGTTATGAAAACCGTGCCTTTGAGGAAGATGGTGGAGAGAATTCGAATTCGCAAGTCCCAGATTCTAAATGATGAGGTAATCACTATCTTGGATAAGTACTTGAAGTTGTGCTATGGAGAGAACATGGCCATGGGGCACGTTCACCGCTCTCAGCCACCCATCTACCAGTCCCTGGCCAGCAGCTGGGGGCACGTATATCACCTGGTTTTTTTTAATAAGTAAATAAATAAATTTATTTATTTTTGGCTAAGTTGGGTCTTTGTTGCTGCGCGCGGGCTTTCTCTAGTTGCGGCGAGCGGGGGTCTACTCTTCGTTAGGTGCGCGGGCTTCTTGTTGCGGTGGCTTCTCTTGTTGCGGAGCACAGGCTCTAGGCCCGCGGGCTTCAGTAGTTGTGGCTCGTGGGCTCGAGAACCCAGGCTCAGTAGTTGTGGTGCACGGGCTTCGTTGCTCCTCGGCATGTGGGATCTTCCCAGACCAGGGCTCGAACCCGTGTCCCCTACATTGGCAGGCGGACTCCCAAACACTGTGCCACCAGGGAAACCCTATCACCTGTTTTTGAAAAGTCCCAATACTGACTACATTTAATAACTAAGGGCATATTTTTTGTTCTATAAATTTAGTGAGAATTTTAGGGACTATTTTTCAGTATCTTTGTGCCAGTTAAAGTGGGATGCTTTTTTTTTTTTTTGGCTGTACGGCTTGCGGAATCTTAGTTCCCCCACCGAGGATTGAACCTGGGCCCCCTGCAGTGGAAGCGCAGAGTCCTAACCACTGGACCACCGGGGAATTCCCTAAAGCGGCATGCTCTTCAATCTAAAAAGCTTAATTTTATAAAATTGACTTACTTTTCTAGACTAAAATTGTATATGCTTTTGGTAATTGGAAACTCTGAGAATATTGGCTGCTGATTGTTGCCGTCATGTTCTTACAAAATTATTTTCCATTTTTTATAGAATGTTCCCACAGCTAGCTGTGTCATAAGGTACTGCTCAGTTCATCCATTTATCCTTTGGCAAAGGGTCAGTAATGTTTAGAGAAAGATTTGTGGGCTTAAACAAGAAACTTAATGCCAGCGAATTGATTTAAAATCCTTTACCGATTAGCATTAAACTTAATGATTAAGTATTTCACTTTTGTTTAGGGATTTTTCTGAGGGTCTTTTGTGAAGAATCTTTTCTAAGTAATTCTTTCCTTTCCTTTTCTGTGTCAGTGTTTCAGAAAATAGTGAACTCGAGTCCTCTGCTTTCTTTAAATCCACTTGTGACAAAAGCTAATTTGTGAGGTATGATTTAAAGGTTACAGAGATAAAACTAATGAAACCTTAAAAAGACAAAAAGTTCCTATATCTTCTTTTCAGTGACTGTCTAGTATTTCATTGTAGGAATGTATTGTAACATATTTAACCAGTTCCTAGTCCCAACATTTCATTGCTGCATTTTTAATAGCATCTTTTGCATACATGTAAGTACATCTGTAAGAAAAATTTCTGTAGTAGGGTGATGGTATAGAGCAAAAGGTATACAGGCTTTTTTACATTTTGAGAGGTTAAGTTGTTCAACGTTGCACCAACATCTGCCCCCACCGGCTGTTTCTTGGAGTGTCTGCTTCCTAGACTTTCAACAACAAGCATTTTATCTATTTATTTTTTCACCATGGCTAGTGTGATAGGTGGAAAACCCTTTCTCCCAGCTCCCTGGCCCTCTCTGACCCTACAGTTCATCTCAGGCGGTGAATAAATGCCTCCCACCTCAGGCTGTGATAACCAGATGCCAAGATGAAATTCATTCCTTAGTCCTTCTTCGACGAACCTGGGTTTGCAAAGTGTCACTTCTGTGGTTCTTTTGAAGGACTGGACACATCTTGAAATCAAAGTGATCATCCCTTTATAAAACCACACTTACACAGGACATCAGATTGTAGCAAGCTTCTTATTAAGCTGAACTTCTCCTACTACTGCTGCAGGGGATTGTACCTCTGACTTGAACTTCAGCTATTTCGGGACACTATCAGTGGGGAACTGAGGCTGATTTTAAATGAGGTTGAACTCTATACATTTTCTCTCTACTCCTGAGAGCCCTCTTTATTGCGGGGGGTGGAGGGCAGAAGTGCCCATTTGCAGTTGTTGAGGCAGGATTCAGAGGATTTTCAAAGAGGCTTTTTTAGTCTGGGCAGGGATTTGTTTCCCATGAATATTAATGTAATATAAATAATTGGGAGTGATGCTTTTAAAAAACATTTATAAGCAGCTGGCTTAAAATTCCTCAGTCCAAACAGTACAGAAAAGACTGAAACTGAAAAAAAGCCTGGCCCCTCATCCTCTCACTTCGTAATGGAACCTGAGGAACTTGCTCTATTGAAAGAACCATTTCTGCTCAGGTGCAGTATAAAATAAGAACAGTAGGGACTAAGAAACAGCTCTGGCCCAAGTTCAAGAACACAGGGAAGTGGAGAACTACTGGGGAGTTGAACAGGAAGCAGTTTCAGTCGGAGCAAAGTTGCTGAGCTCAGTGATGTCTGCATGGGAATGGGAAGCCTTCAGCTCTGCCCCAGCTCACAGGCGCCAAGCCAGAGCCCATCAGTCCACTGGATGCTGAGAAGACATTGGAACGGCAGCTGGCAGTGAATGTTTTGAAATCTGGGGGGTTAAGGGGTGGTGGAAGATGACCACCATGTTTGACTTCAATGATGACCGCAGTGAGCAAATTTCTCCTCCCCTGAAATGGATGCAGCAGGGGGCTTGGCTATAGAGTCACATTCTAAAAATAGCCACTGAGGTAGACTTGTGTTCTTCTTTTTTTTTTTGTCATCATTATTTTTTTTACATCTTTATTAGAGTATAATTGCTTTACAATTGTGTGTTAGTTTCTGCTTTATAACAAAGTGAATCAGTTATACTTATACATATGTTCCCATATCTCTTCCCTCTTGCGTCACCTTCCCTCCCACCCTCCCTATCCCACCCCTCTAGGTGGTCACAAAGCACCGAGCTGATCTCCCTGTGCTATGCGGCTGCTTCCCACTAGCTATCTACCTTACTACGTTTGTTAGTGTATATATGTCCATGCCTCTCTCTCGCTTTGTCACAGCTCACCCTTCCCCCTCCCCATGTCCTCAAGTCCATTCTCGTAGGTCTGTGTCTTTATTCCTGTCTTACCCCTAGGTTCTTCATGATATTTTTTTTCTTAAATTCCATATATATGTGTTAGCACACGGTATTTGTCTCTCTCTTTCTGACTTACTTCACTCTGTATGACAGACTCTAGGTCTATCCACCTCATTACAAATAGCTCTCGTGTTTTTCACTCGTGGAATGGAAGCCCTTTCTTTTAAGTGTTACCTTCAGGCAGAGGTGTTAGAAGGAGCCCCGAAGGCACAGGGAGAGTTGTCAGAATGCGGGGCAGTCTCTGGGCCCTGCCAGCAAGAAGCCTCAAATCTGGCCTGAAATCCAAACGCTTAGAGGGCCAGCTTGGACAGATTAATCTTGTGTGATTAAGATGGTTTGGTCACAGTAACCAGCAGGCTGGAAACAGCAGCCTAACTGAAAGGCTGAAGTCGAACATTACAGAAGCGTTTGTAAGCTATGGGGAGCGGGTGGGGACTCGAGACTCTGAGTTCTTTTGTAAAGATGATGAACTGGGGAAAGTTAGGAACAGCACAACTGGGAGGCTGGCTGAAGCAGTCCTGACATACATACAGATCAAGTGAACATCAAGGAAAAAATGTCCCAGGGCTTTGAGGGTCACTTTCCCCATGACTGAGACCAGACATTACCAAAAAGGACTCATTACTGCCTCGGAGAGCTTATGGGAACAGTAAGCCAAAAATACTAAAACCAAGATAATGTTTTAAAAATAGGACTTCCTTTCAAACAGCCTAGAGCTGGCGTATGTTAAATATACAGATTTTAGAAGCAATAAAATAGATGCTGTCTCTTCCTGTTAAATAAAGGATATTGCTAACAGGGATGTGCGAAGGGAAAACGATACATTTTTCAGGTTCTGCAAACAACAAAAAAGTTAAACTTTGTTGCCTTTCTGTGCACTCCCCTCCCCCACCCCATCCCCCCCAGCTGGGAATTGCCAAGGAGACTATTTTACAAAAAGGAGATGGTTGGCTAAAAATAAACACACAGCCCTACCGAAGACCAACAAAACTCCCAGCATTATCGAATGCCTTTTAGATTTATTTTTATTTCTCAGCAGTCAAAGAGAAGGAGAAATCATTCTGAGCTCAGGAAAAATCCATGTCCTGCTCCTAAGTATGGCAATCTCTGGCAATCCTACAGGCCCTGGAGAAGACTGGTATACGGCTCGCCAGTGTCCTGTGAGAACGTGAACCTGCTGTTGGCCATGGGGCCATTTCATCCCTGCCAGACTGTGCACAGTGCTAGGAAAGGGTGGCACAGACACAGTGCCTCGCTCCGCAGGGAGAGAGAACCAGAAGTGATGGGCTAGACTTGGGGTGACACACAAACTCTGTAACCTGACTAGCCATCCTAACCTGTGAATCCTGAAGCTGATCGGGAGTGGCCCTAGTGCCCCCCACTCCATTTGGCCCCCTGTAGAGGCCAAAGGGCTGCCTGAATGGTAGGTCCAAGCTTCCCAACCCTGTGCCCTCACTAACCTCTGCCAACCCCACTTGGTAGTTGGCAAACATCTACAAGTGGGCGGTCAAATATATATTATAAAATACTGACTCCGTTCCTTTATTTGAGTTGGGAACGACTTTACTCACAAAAGCAAGTAGGTACACCAATTAAAATTGTATCTTGGAGCAGCTCAATGAAAGGAAAAAACAAAAGTCAACTAGCCAAACTCACGTCTTTCCAAGTTTTATTAACACTGGTTTGGAGCACATTCCTTTTGTTCTGAAGTGAGCTCAAAAATTTAGGAAAGTTTTAGCTGGGCGTGGGTATGATAAAATTGGAAACGTGTTATTATTTTATTCTCTTCTATTGGGGAAATGTAATGGCCATTCCGTTTTTGCACTGGCTGACTCTGGGTCTTGACTAATGAGTCCCATGGAATGAGGTTTTATTCTGAATTCCGGAGCAGAGAAGTGAGTCCTCTTCTCCCACTGGAGGCAGGGAGGGATGGAGATGCAGCTCAGCTCTGGACATGGGCTGCCCAGGGTCAGGCAAGTGGCTTCTCCCCTAGTTTCCCCCTTTACCCCCCAGGCAAGAGTTTTGTTTGTTAGTGGTTTTTTTTTTAAAGATTTCTTTGAATGTGGACCATTTTTAAAGTCTTTAAATTTGTGACAATATTGCTTCTGTTTTATGTTTTCGTTTTTGGGCGGCAAGGCACGTGGGATCTTAGCTCCCGGACCAGGGATCGAACCCACACGCCCTGCATTGGAAGGCGAAGTCTTAACCACTGGACGGCCAGGGAAGTTCCTTATTTTTCTTTTAAACTCAGTCTCTGTTTTCACCTAAAGGGAGAGTTGTTTCATGTATTAAATAGGACTGAAACTAGTATTGACTAATGCAAAGATACTGGTGCCCCCTGCCACTGCTACTTCATTTTTCAGATTGAAAGTCTGGAAACGATTTATAACATGTATGCTGCTTCAAGTACATTTCTAGGCTATTTGGGGGGTGTGGTTGTATTAGCAAACTCCATGTTTCCTGTTCCATTTTGCTTTAGAGTCACAGGGAGGGAACGCTTGCACTTTGACATTTCTGGTATTTCAAGTATTATTTTAACATTATCCCTAGGCAGCGCCCTTAAAAAAAAAAAAGACAACTTAATGGCTCTATTGTCACAAACTTTGTCAGTTATTTCCGTTTTCCTTGGCACTGCATTTCACTAATTTGAGGTGAAAACAGGAAGGTGAAGAAAGCTTAACCAAGGTTAACATAAACTTAGATGGTAACATCACTCACAAGGGGACTGTTCCAGAGTAGGATATTGGGAGATGACCCCCCACACACACACATAAAACACGTCACCCTTGAAAAGGAGGCTAATGCCTGTCCTCGGCCCATTTGTTCTGCAGCGGGTCCGAGAGGAAGGCTGTTACAATAGGCTGGAAAGTAGTTCCCCCATGATAACGGGACCCACTGAATACCCGGAAACCTCAGCTCCCGCAGCCAAGATGCCAGGTCCCTGCACCAACTTTTAGCATCTGTGAAGTGGCTTCTGGTGGAGAACCTGGGGCACCTCACCTGGCACAAGTGTGTGCGCAGGGACAGGTGAAACCAAGAAAACTGGAAGGAAAGAGGGTCTAGTAGAAATCTACAAGTGTAATTCAAGGAGGGGAGGGAGGTGCCCATGCCGGTTCGCACAGCCAACGGGGACGCCCAGGGATCGGTATCTGACTTGAAACGGGCCAGGAAGGCCACTGAAAGAGGCAAGTTCATTTGGCCGAATCTTCTGTTCTCAACCTTGAAAGCCGGCAGGAAGTTGATTCTTCCTCCTCCCCATCCCAGCTTCAAACGTTGAAAAAAGTTTGATTAAAATGCTAAGAGTGTGTCTTCCTGGGTTATTCCGCCCGGAGAGCCTCAGCCAAGCCAACTGCAGGCAATCACAGCCTGGAATGACGTTTCCCTTTGATGGCAATGAGGCTATTAGTAGGTCAACCAGCTGCAGTTAGGGCCCGGCTGGTCATTTAAGTACTCAGGGGAACTGTAGCAAAGGAGATAAAATACACCCAACTCATGGGAGTATGACTTTGAATCTTTAAGTAAACAATCCATTTTTTAAAAGTGCAAGTGAATTTATGAATTAATTTGAGTATTAATTAAGCCATTAAGGAATGACTTCACACTTCAATGCCACATATTAAAAAAAAGCCTTTTATACATGCTTCACAAAACAATATACAGAAATCTCTGTAATTCTGGAAATTAATTGCACCAAGACAGTTTTTAAAATTATCTATTCTCTATTATCATACAGGATAGGTCTTGAAATAGTTTTGACTTCAGAATGACCAGAAGGGTCTACACCATTTCAGGTGGTTCAGGCAGTAGTAAACATTCTCCCCAGACGCTGGACAAGCGGAAACAATTTTAGCCAAGAAGTTTAGTAGCTTAAAATTTACTTCTACGTTGTTAAACATCTAGCAGTTGTAAAAGGGCAAAGCTGGCTACTTGGTAACTGTAGCTGGCTGATAACCTGAGCGTTCACTTTTAAACTATGCATGCAAACTTGAATACTTCATTGCTCCAAATGAATCAGGCCCCATAGTATTAAGAAGAGTGGGGTCTGGAGTTAATTAAATTCTTAATCCTATATCTAAGGAGCTTAAGAATTTGGGGGATCATCACACTAAGAATTCATGGACATGTTAGTGTTTTAAACACAACCAAAAGTAATTAAAATGGGAGGAAATTAACTGATAGTTTTTGTAGGGTCTACTTGGAGGTGAAGTGAGAACTGGAAGGTATTTGAGCATCCCTGCCCTGGTGCGGTGACATTCAGGAACTGAGACCAAACCAGAAGAACAGGAATCCATTTCTGATGTGAAGAAAGGGCCTTGTGGGGTTGCTGCCTGGGCCCAGCCTGGCTTAGCAGGACTTCAGAATTGTTCTTCAAATACCCCAGAGGCAGTAGTAGATCTTTGAGGGCACCTGTTTCTCCTCTCGTCCCACCTTGTACTGCTGGGTGATTTGATAAAAAGAAAATTTGGACTTACAAAAAGCAGCTTTTCAAGTAGATTTTTAAAAATTTTTTAAAGAAGGTTTTTAATAAAAGGACTTAAAGAGTGCTTATGGGTCCACAGGTTGGGCTGATAGTATCTCCATAAACATCTGTCAGGACATGGGATATGATCAGGCAACATTTAGCACTTGGTTAGTTTTTGACAGAAAGCCATCCTGAGTTACTGCCAAGTGTTCTCAGTCTTTAAAATGACCCAAATGGAGAGCTGAATGCATTGTACAAAGAAAGAGTGACAGAGGAAAACATTTTATTTTGAAATAACTATAGACTCATGGGAGGTTGCAAAAATAGTACAAAGAGGTCCAGTGTACCCTTCACCCAGCTTCTCCCAAAGGTAACATGTTACACATCTTACACATAGATCAATATCAACACCATGAAATTGACATTGGTACAATCTACAGGCCTTATTCAGTTTTTAACAGTTTTTACGTGCACTCATTTTGTGTGTATGTGTGTGCATAGATCTGTGTGATTTTATCACATATATGTAAACATCACCACAATCGAGATACAGAACTGTTCCATCAGCAAAAAGAAACTCTTGTGCTATCCCTTTATAGTCGCATACCCTACCTCATCCCACCCCTTTCCCTGGCAAACACCAATCTGTACCCCATCTCTGTAATTGTGTTATTTCAAGATTGTTATACAAATGGAATCATACAATATATGACCTTTTGAGATTGTCTGTTTTCATTGAGCGTAATTCTCTGGATATCCATCCAGGTTGTTGCATGTATCAATAATTCATTCCTTTTCATTGCTGAGTAGTTTTCCATGGTATGGATGTACCACAGTTTGTTTAACCATTAACCCATTTGAAGGGCATTCGGATTGTTTCCAGTTTTGGACTATTACAAATAAAGCTGCAGTGCATATTGGGGTATAGGTTTTTGTGTGGATGTAAACTTTCATTTCTCTGAGATGAATGCCCAGGAATGGAATTGCTGGTTTGTGTGGTATATTATGTTTAGTTTTATAAGAAACTACCAAACTGTTTTTCAGGGTGGCTGTACCATTTTACATTCCCACCAGCAATGTATGAGAGAGAAATTTCTGTGCAGCCTCGCCAGCATTTGGTATTGTTGCTATGTTGTATCTTAGCTGTCCTAATAGGTATGAAGTGGTATGTTATTGTACTCATTTGCATTTTCCTAGTGGCTAGTGATGTTGAACATCTTTTTGTGCGCTTATTTGCCATCCATATCTCCTCTTTGGTGAAATGTTGGTTCAGGTGTTTTGCCCATTTACTAACTGGATTGGTTTTTACTCTTGAATTTTGAGAGTGATTGGTATATTCTAGATAAAAGCCCTTTGTCAGATATGTGGTTGCAGATATTTTCTCTCAGACTATATCTTGTCTTTTCATCCTAACAAGATCTTTGGCAGAGCAGAAGTTTTAAAATTTTGATGAAATCCGATTTATCATTTTTTCTTTTGTAGATTGTGCAAGATTGATGTCATGTCTAAGAACTGCCTGTCCCTCACCAGTATCACACTGTTGTGATTAATGTCGTTAGATGTAGCTTAATATTGAATAGAGTGACTATTTCTACTCTATTCTTTTCCAGAAAGGTTTTAGCTATTCTAGTTTTTTTGCCTTTCCGTATAAATTTTAGAATAAGCTTCTCTGTATGTATAAAAGGCATTGATAGAATTTGGTAGGAATATTGTTAAAACTATAAATCAGTTTGGGGAAAAAATGACATCTTTACTTGAGTCTTCCAATCCATGAACATAGTTATATCTATTGATTTAGATTGTTTGATTTCTTTTATTGGTGTTTTGTAGTTTTTGGCATACGGGTCCTTTATTGTTTTGTTAGATTTATACCTAAGTATTTAATTTGAGCGATCATAAATAGCATGAGTTTTAAAATTTGGTTTTAAGATGTTCATTTCTAGTATATATAAAGTTGATTTTTAAATATTGATCTTGTACCTGCAAATCTGCTGAATTTACTTATTAGTTCTAGGAGTTTGTTTTGTATTCCTTGGGATTTTCTATGTACATAATCATATAAACACAAATAAGGACTGTTTTCTTTCTTTCTTTCCAATCAATATGGCTTTTCTTTTTCTTGCCTTATTTCATTGGCTAGAACCTCTAGCACTACGTTGAATAAGAATGGTAAGTGCAGACACCTTTGTGTTCTTCCTGATCTTAAGGGGGAAGTATTCAGTCTTTCACCATAAATAATGAGGTTAGATGTCAGTTTACGTAGATTTTTAAAAACATCTTTATTGGAGTATAATTGCTTTACAATGGTGTGTTAGTTTCTGCTTTATAACAAAGTGAATCAGCTATATATATATATATATACACATATATCCCCATATCTCCTCCCTCTTGCGTCTCCCTCCCACCCTCCCTATCCCACCCCTTTAAGTGGCCACAAAGCACCCAGCTGATCTCCCTGTGCTATGCGACTGCTTCCCAGTAGCTATTTTACATTTGGTAGTAAATATAAGTCCATGCCACTCTCTCACTTCGTCCCAGCTTACCCTTCCCCCTCCCCATGTCCTCAAGTCCATTCTCTACGTCTGTGTCTTTATTCCTGTCCTGCCCCTGTGTTCTTCAGAACCATTTTTTTTTCTTTTTAGATTCCATATATACGTGTTAGCATACAGTATTTTGTTTTTCTCTTTCTGATTTACTTCACTCTGTACAGACTCTAGGTCCATCCACCTCACTACAAATAGCTCAAATTTCATTTCTTTTTATGGCTGAGTAATATTCCATTGTATATATGTACCACATCTTATTTATGCATTCCTCTGTCAATGGACATTTAGGTTGCTTCCATGTCCTGGCTATTGTAAATAGTGCTACAATGAACATTGGGGTGCATGTGTCTTTTTGAATTATGGTTTTCTCTGGGTATATGCCCAGTAGTGGAATTGCTGGGTCATATGGTAGTTCTATTTTTAGTTTTTTAAGGAACCTCCCTACTGTTCCACGTAGTGGCTGTACCAATTTACATTCCTACCAACAGGGTAGGAGGGTTCCTTTTCCTCCACACCCTCTCCAGCATTTATTATTTGTAGACTTTTTGATGATGGCCATTCTGACCAGAGTGAGGTGATACCTCATTGTAGTTTTGATTTGCATTTCTCTAATAATTAGCAATGTTGAACATTTTTTCATGTGCCTGTTGGCCACTGTATGTCTTCTTTGGAGAAATGTCCATTTAGATCTTCAGCCCCTTTTTTGATTGGGTTTTTTTTTTTTTGATATTGAACTGTATGAGCTGTTTGTATATTTTGGAAATTAATCCCTTGTTGGTTGCATCATTAGCAAATATTTTCTCCCATTCTGTTGGCTATCTTTTCGTTTCGTTTATGGTTTTCTTTGCTGCACAAAAAAGTGGCTTCTTTAGGTTACACGTATGTAACTAATCACAACCTACTGGTCTCAACATTTTACTACCACCTCAAGTGAAGTGTAGAAACTTTATGTCCATTTAGGTTCCATTATCCTGTGCCCTTTATAATTCTCTTATAATATTTTCTCTCTGTATATTGAGAACTACATCATACAATGTTATAATTTTTGCCTCAACTGTCAAACATAATTTTTTAAACTCAAGAGAATAGTCTGTTAAATTTACTTCTATTTTATCCTTTCTGTTCATTCTTCATGATGTTTCAAGTTTCCTTCTTTTATCCTTTCTTTTCTGCTGGAAAAACTTCCTTTAGCAGTTCTTTTACAGCAGTTCTATTGGCAATAAATTCTCTTAGTTTCCTTCATCTGAGAATGTCTTTATTTCACATTCATTCCTGAAGGATATTATCATGGAATATAGAAGTCTGAGTTGACAGTTATTTTCTTTCAGCTCTTGAAAAATGTCATGCCACTTCCTTCTGGCCTCCATGGTTTCAGATATGAAATCCACTGACATTCAAATCATTGTTTCCATAAGTAGTGCATCATTTCTCTCTAGTTGCTTTCAAGATTTTTTCTTTGTCTTTACTTTCCCGAAATTTGATTATGCTGTATCTTGGTGTAGATTTCTTTGGGGTTTTGTTGGGGTTCACCCAACCTCTTGAATCTGTAGGTCTTTTGCCGAATGTGGGAAATTTTTAGCCATATTTATTCAAGTACTTTTTCAGCCTCAATCGCTATCCCCTCTTTCTGGAACTCTGATTTTAAAAAAATGAACACTAGATCATTTATTGTAGTACCACAGGTCCCTGATGCCCTGTTCATCTTTTTTCACTCTACTTTCTCTCTTTTGTTCAGATTGGGTAATTTCTACAGTTATATTTTCAGACTCA
This sequence comes from Aethalodelphis obliquidens, assembly GCF_003676395.1. Taxonomy (NCBI): domain Eukaryota; kingdom Metazoa; phylum Chordata; class Mammalia; order Artiodactyla; family Delphinidae; genus Aethalodelphis; species Aethalodelphis obliquidens. The sequence goes on from NW_020838015.1 coordinate 7,905,419, forward strand.
CTAATTCTTTACTGTCATCTGCATTCTGCAATTTGGCCCATCCAGTGAGCTTTTAAAATTTTGGTTATTGTATTTTACAGTTCTAAATTTTCCATTTGGTTCCTCTTTCGTTTTTGTATTATATTTCTTTGCCAGGAATTTTTTTTTTTTGCTTCAAGTGTGTAACTGCTAATTGAAGTATTTTTACGATGGTAGCTTAAAATCCTTCTTGGATAATTTCAGTATCTGTGTTGTTTCAGTGTTGGCATCTGTCAGGTGTCTTCTCTCATTCAAGTCAAAATCTCCCTGGTTCTTGGTTTGACAAGTGATTTTTTTTTTATTGTATCCTAAACATTTGGCATACATTTGAACATATATTATGAATCTCTGAATTTTATTTATTTTAGCAGGCCTCCACTGACAATGTGCTGGTAGAAGAAGGGGTGCATCACCTGGTTATTGCCAGGTGGGGGTGATAGTCCAGAAGCCCTGGCTTCCCCTAGGCCTCTGCTGACAGGAGCGGGGATTTTTTTTTTGAGGTGCTTGGGTTCTTTCTAGGCTGACCCTTTCCCTGCCCTTTGGCTAGAGATAACAGGCTTTTCATGGGGCTTTTATGGTCTATGGCCATTGGTATTTCTGGCCTGCTGGATTCTTCAGCATCCATCCTAGGATATTGAGGAGGCAAAAAGAAAACCCAGGCAACTCACACCTGTGTTGTTCCTCAACTCCCAAGGTCCCTAGTCAGTCCAGCTTGTTTTTCCTATCCTTCAGAGTCTTATCTTCATCTTATAAATATATTTGGGAATTTTAGTTACACTTTGTGGGAGGAATAAGGAGCAATGCATCTATTCTACCTTACCTGGAACCACAGTCAGCCTGTCTGGAAATTGGTTTTTATTAAACTAAATTCAACTGAAATTTGACATGCTGGCTCTTTCTTTATGTAAATAACCAGTACTAACAGAATGCTAAAGGTCATGAGACAGGCCTCAAGGCATTTATGAAATCAGTTCTTGTCTAATGCTTAATGTGAATCTTTATTGCACATTTTTAATCACCTTGAAAGTGCTCCTTACCCAAACTCTGCTGCATCAGTAGTTCTATCAAGTTTTACTACATTAGAAAATGATGTCAAATCTGGCACATATCCGGGATCAGAGGAAGGATCACAAGAAAGCCAGAAACTGGTGGCAGAACTAGCATGAACATCGTCAGTTCACCCTTTGCCGCTCCCATAAAGTGATGCAGCAATGTGTTTTAATGGAAGATGGAAAAAGCCCAGATCCCACAGAGGTAGGAAGCTGGACTCGTTGCTTATATACAGCCTCAGTTTTACAGAACAGCTGATCGTTGTTGGCATGATTTATTTCGCACATACGAACCAGTACACAAGTGAAAGGTGGATGGTTACATGGTCAGTGCCTAAAGGTACAGCTTCAGTCCCAGCCCTTACCCCACTCTACCCAGCAGGTCTCAGAAAGTTTTCTTCTCAACAGGCGCCCCACAGCAGCAGCTGCAGAAAGCACAGTCACACTGAGAGAGGTGCCCCCATCTTTATCCTCACCAAACACCTCTTGGGTCACAAGCAGAAATGATAGATACTGATTCTGTATGGGTCTACAGCATTGGATAATGCAGCTTAGGTAGGGAAGATTATAGGTTTCATATTTAAGAGGCCTTATGTCATCAAGGTTCAACAGGCTTTCCGTGGATTTCTGTGTTCTGAAGTTCAAACATCCTTTGTTCCTTCCCTTCCAGGTCAGTCACCACGAACCAGGCCACTCAGCACGTTGTCCCAGCATTGGAGAAGCCATGCTGTGGAGGCAGTCTATCACACTGTCAGAGACTGGGGCTTGACTTGGTACCAACTGCTGTGCTATTCTGCGGAGCAGGAATATTATGAGCTGTTAAATAATGACTGACACATTGGTTGAAATGAAGTTTCCAGTAAGGAAGTGACAGTGCAATGTGGATAATTATGGCAATAAAATAGGAAGAGCTTTAGTTCCCAGCCTGACCCTGCCTCTGCTGGAGCCATGTCAACAAGGCGTTCTCAGAACAAAGAAGAGACGTGATTTGGTACCATTTCCCATCAGCAGGTGTCTGGACAAAACATCAATGTGAATAAGGTTCAAGTGCAGTCCTGTGTATCTTGATTAAATTACTTAATATTAAATAAAAGGTCTGGGTGGTATTTTTTAAAATCTGACTCATCCAGCTCTAATTCAAATAGCTCCCCTCACCCCGACCCTTGAATGGATTTTTAAAAAGTAATTTCTCTCCCTGGGGTGGGAGAACCCTAATGAACTGAAAGAAATTTTTGCTTTTATATTGTTCTATCTGATGTTTTTGTAAATTATATTATTAAATGACTCTGGAGTCACTGTTAATGACAAGATTTGGTTTTGCTCTGTTATGATGTAGTTCAATTGCATGGTTTAGGGACAAGCTAGTCTACATACAAAAGAACACAAAGACTATGAAGGAAACCATAGCGAGCTCAATAATCTTAGCAACTAGCCAACACTCAAAGCCTGTTAAAGATGATTGCAGGCCAGGAGAAGTCACAGGCAGAGACCAGGTTTAAAGTGTTTCTTTTCATCCTAAGGCACATTTTTAACATCTAAAAAAAAATCTGTTGCTGTGATTTTTAGATCTAATTTTAAAACTAAAAATTTTCAAGCATCTCAATTAGGGGTCAGCAAAAAACTTTTCTGTAAAGACCCTGATAGTAAATAGTTCAGGCTTTATGAGCAGCTAGTTGTTCACTGCTGTTACAACTCCTCAGCTCTGTGTGAAAGCAGTCACAGACAGTATGCAAATGAGTGAGTGGAGTGTGTGCCAATAAAACTTTATTTACAAAAACAAGCAGTAGGCTGGATTTGGTCCAGGGGCTGCCGTAATTTGTCAATCTCTGTTCTAAATGAAGTTGGAGAGGAATAGCTTCCACCCAGAACAGAACCTCTCTGTGAGGGAAAGAAACAGACTAAGAACAGGATCATACTGCATTCTTCTACTAACAGACAATACTTTTAGAAATACAAAGCAAGATGAGCTCACCCAGTTAATCTTTTTATTTTGAGTTTTGTTAAAAAAAAAAAAGCTTTGAGAAAAATGTGTTAAATATCAGTAAAGGGCAAGAAAACATGTAGCTAGCTTTATAATATCAATCTAAACATATACACAAAGGCAAACAGTAAGTAAAATGCTAGGGAAAGGGAGCACTTTGGGGGCCTAACTCCAGTTTTTCTTATTGCACATAAATAAAGGTTGCCGATAACTCCAAGTCTTCACTTTTTCACAGTTAGACATACTTTAATATTATTTTATATAACATGTTTATATAACATCCTATGTTAATTTTATAAAGCCACCAGTTTGCTACTGTTGAATGGAAGTAAAAGACAAAAATTTCCCCAATTACAGTATGTAAGCTCTCTATAAAAAAATTCCCCAAAAGGTCACATCAGCCCATATTAAATTCATCCTATTCTATTTAAAAAACTGCTTTTCAGCTATTAAATGAATCTTGGTGGCCTTCCCATTTAATCATTTTAATAGACATAGTAAAACTTCCTAAGTAAGAAGTACCAGATGTATTTTATGTAAAAAATAAAAAACCTAGGAGGTGACCCTACCACGAAGTCATACTTCGAATGAGTGATTTCAGGGACAAATTCCAAATCCATAGACTTAACACCCGCATGACTGAAAATCATCCCACTGCTTCTCCAAAGCCCAAAGCTGGAATAATCACAACTAAAGTCAACCCCCAAATGTCCATGCAGCTAGATACTCACCCAGTAAAACTGGGATCTTAACTTTTTTGAAGTGCTTTAGACAGCAGATGTAGAGTTCTTCACGCTGTTTCCAAGTCCTTTTCCACCTGAGTTCCCCCAACACATACAGGCCCAGATAATTTTCCACTGGCCAAGAGTTGAGCTGACCATGACATGTGGCAGTTCTGTGAACCCATTTGAAAAGGTGGCCATCAGGATGAGAAGGTAACCTCTCCCTCTCCCGAGCACTCTCATGTCTGGTACACACCTTTACAAAGGGCAGCAGAACAGGCAGCCCTTCCTTCTCATCTTTTCCAAGGTTCATGTAGCAGAAAACTGGCTGCCTGTGTGCGCCATGTGGGCCATGGTTAGACTATACCCTGCTTACAAAAATAAAACTGACATCAAAAACTTTGGTTTTGCTCTTTACAATTTCTGCTAGCACTGGCTGACAAGATGGGTTTGTTAATTTATAAAAACTCTGCTTATGAAACTTGGAACTGGAAAAAAATGGTTTCTTTCTAGGTCTCGTTTTGAAAGGCTTGTCAAAGAGCCTACTTGCTTTTCCTCGTTAGACATTAGCATTGGTTTCCAGAATATTTCTCTGTAGATTGTTCTTATTAGGTTTTAGAAAGAGGGAAGGTCTTTTGAGGTATCCACATGGTGAAAGCAGCATTCAGGTGGGTCGTTTCTAAACTCTAACTCTTGGCCACTAGATGCCCTCAATTTACTGTATCAGAACGCAGCAATTGACACTGGTGAGCCAGATTCTCATTTAAAAAAACAACAGAAGAGATCAGAATTCAATGATACCAGTCTACTGTATTTGACAGACTAGCTCCTACACTAATTCACCTACAGAAGCAACATCAAAAAGCAGGCACGAAACCTGTCAAGTGTCCCATTTCTGAAGTGGAATAAGGAGTCATATACTTACTGAATCAGAAAGCTGACTTTCCAGATGCTCTCAGTCCAGACTGCATTTTATAGCAGATGGGAAAATCAGCTTTCTGATCTACCTCTTAGAACTCGCAATGGGTACCAAGGTAGGTTTCCAAGCGGATGATTTTCCCCCTCTGATGAGTTGCTTGTTTGCCCTGCCAGCAACCTCCCCTGAGCGCATCAGCGGTGTTTCTACATTTAGCAATCATTTTGTTCACATTAAATAGCTGACATGATAACATTAACTTCCACTCTGGACATAGAAAGGGAGAGCTATGATGGGGGGTGGGAGGTGTGTGCGTGAAACAGACTTCTGTTTTGGAAAGAACCATTACTTCTTTGCCCGAGACTGAAATGTTCGCGGATAGCTGAGATAACATTTTTTCAGGTTTTCTAGAGAGATTTTGTCAACTGAACCATGAAGGACATTTTCAGGTCTAGAGAACACGGCGTAAAGAGCGCCTTGCTGTTTGCTTGATGAAACATTTGATGTCGCAGCGTGATTTTGGGCTGCAGGGCATCAATGCTTTGTCTGGTCACTCTGAGTCCTGATGGTCAGAGTCCACTTAATCACATATGCCCTTCCTATACCTGTTTCCTAGGAAGAAATACCAAATTTCTTTAAATTCCAAATTTCCTTCTTTAGTTCAGTTCTCCTTGTAGTCCCCAAAAAGAGTATGAAAAGGAATTGCAGGCGTTTTTGTCTTTCCTGTGTCGGTGCTATACAAAAGTTTGCATCTCCTTAATTACCTGCTACCGACACCACCCCCACGTGACAGCAAAGTGATCACAACTTTCCACTTAATACGGGGCCTCTGCTCAGGCAATAAATGGGCCCATCCTTACCCTGAGGAGTCCATCGTGGATGCAGGCATGGGGACAAGCAAAGTGTGAAGAGAAAGAAAGTTCACTTGACTGCAATGGGGACTATTAATATAATCTCAGGTTAAACTGCAAAGATACCACCTCAGAAACCTTCACATTTGATTAGTCTGCAGCTCAGTTAAGACAAAACTCCTTTTTTCCCCACAGATGGGGGCAAACATGACAGGTTTTTAATCCCCCCCGCCAAACATACACTCAAGTCGCCCATCTCTCCTTCTCACGCTCTAAGGTTTTCAAAAGTGACCTTTTAGGTTGCACTTGTGTGTGTGTGTGTGTGGTATGCGGGCCTCTCGCTGTTGTGGCCTCTCCTGTTGTGGAGCACAGGCTCCAGACGCGCAGGCTCAGCGGCCATGGCTCATGGGCCCAGCCGCTCCGCGGCATGTGGGATCTTCCCGGACCGGGACATGAACCCGTGTCCCCTGCATCGGCAGGCGGACTCTCAACCACTGTGCCACCAGGGAAGCCCTAGGTTGCACTTTAAGAGGTACATTCCTGACTTCTGCAAAGATTAGCATGAAACTCTCACAGCTGCCCAGTCTGTATTACCGATCAACAACTGTTTGTTCCACATGACTAACAACTAAAATAAAACGTTCATTGCTAGGCCATTCTTTAAGGTTCCAAATAGGGTCCACTGCAAGTTCTAGACTGGAGGCTCTCAACCCTAGCTGTGTATTAGAATCCTTGAGGATCTAGAACAAAGCATGGCAGCCAGGCCCCACCCCAAACCTACTGAATCTGAATCTCTGAGGGTAGGGCCCTAGCATCAATAGTTTTAAAAACTGGCCAGGTAATCCTAATGTGCAGCCAGGGTTGAGAACCTGTGCTCTAGAGCATTCGACTACTGAACTGTCATCCCCCTACCCAGAACAAGCATGTTTATAAGATGACTAGGGATTACTCTCTCAGGGGAACTTTCTTCAGCTGGATGCACCATTACTTAGCAGTTTCGATCTGATTTCTGCCAGACTGGCAACAGACACTCAGCCTTGAGTGAGGTGATTTCAGGCCTACTTTTTTGCCACTCAGCACAGGCATGATGCTTCTGAGGGGTGGAAGCATGTTGATGAGTGGACTCACTTCCCATGACCCCTGGTAAGGTCAGGATTAATCTCCACATCTTGCAAACCAAAATTAGGACGACAGGTCAGTGATTCACTCTGATCCACTGAATAAAAAATCCAACCACATAATTACAAACCTAGCTAACTTTTAGCCTTAGCAAATCTCCATTTACTTATATTTAAGTAGGTTAGAATAAAATGTTTGCAGTGAAGAGGACAAAGCCCATGGATGACCATAAAATCAAAATGGACTTTAGTGTAGATACGAAGGAAAGAGGGGAATAAAAATGATTCAATTATATTATATTGAACCATATGAAATTGCCCTATTTTTTTTAAATGGTTGAATGTCAGCAATTTCATCTGGCTTAACCTAATAATAAAATTTTCCTGGTTTGCATAAATTATCAATTCAAAAACAAAGTATCAAGTAATGTCTTATTTAAAAATTAACCATTAAAAATGCGAGTCAAGAAGATTAAATGACTGACTTCATTATGGGTGTCCTAGACTGAACTGGGTCACTATTTTGTCTGCCATAATAAGAAAAATGCCCACATTTTATGAAAGCATTTTTTAGAAATTGGGTTTTCAAATATACTAGCACTGAAGCATAGAGACATGGGGAGAATCTCAAACTTGGTTTCCAAGAGTTCTCTCAGTATTTCACCTACTGCAGGTGCGGGCAGGTGGAACAGCTCATCCACAAAGAACCCAAGCTAAAAACCTAAATTTTAAAGCACACTTACACATTAAGCTGGTGCAAGGCTCCCCAGATACCAAGAAAATGGCCCTTCTCTACATGGCATTCAATGTCAAGACATCTGGATTCTTAATCTGTCTATAGTAGACAGAACCTTCCATCAAGGTGAATAATGCTGAACTTTTCATTGACTTGCCTCTGATTCCCCACGTGGCCACTGAAATCTCATGTATTTATTAGCTCAAAGTTTGGAATTCTACTCAGTCGTAAGAATACTATCTTGTATTTTCTTTGCAGTTAGTTTTGTTTGCAGTGAGATTTCTTCCCTCCGAATACTAGCTTGTTCCCTCTTAGGCTTCTTACTGCCTTCTCTTCCCTAGATAAAATTGCACCCCACAAATTGTGGTGTTATTTCTAAATCCAGAATAGAACCCAGTCCTATTAATCGTTTTCCAGGCAGCCAGCTCATATGGGAGCCTTCAAGAACTGACTGATTTTTGCAGTGATATCACCATCAGTTTCTAAACAGTTTCTCCTGTCCTCAGATTAATTAAAAACAACAGTATAACACTATTTTGCCTTTGGTTTCAAACATTTCAGTAACTTCTTCTTTATGGAGATTTCCAGAGAAGGAATTGGAATTCGTTCCCCCATGTTGAAATGTTCATGGACATATTTTCCAACCTTCAGTCTAGAGGAAACACAGGTAGCCAAAAAGGGCAGGAATCCTGATAGGAGGGTGCAGTCACGCAGCCTCGCTGCTGGAGCCTCCACTCAAATTGCTTTTTCATGTTTTCTGGCCCGTTTAACACCAGCTTCTCACAATCCTTGGAGGTCCAATCTCCACTGCCTTCCTTCACGGTCTTTTTCTAGCCTGTTCCCCCCCCTTGCTATTCCTACAACCAGCTAGACCTGCATCTCTGTGTCTGGATACGAAGCCTCTCCTGGGAAGAACCCCCAGGAGTTCTTCAACCTGCCACATCTTGTTCAGATCTGCAGGTGAGTGAATGAAGAGAGCATTAAAGCATGCTATTAGTTTGTTTGTTTGTTTAACTCTGAACAGCGCACTACTATGTGAACAAAGTGGGAATAGGTCTGCATTTGTCTTAATTTAGAGACACTTTAGCCCCACTAGCTGCGTCTTGGGTTAAATTTTAAATGTGAAGATATCTTCAGACCCCAATAAAATAGAAGTGTTTAGTTCCATTCAGTCAAGGCCCCACGTCAAGCTCGCAGCCATCCTCACCCCGCCAGTGGGCCTACCCCGTCACTCAGGGCTCAGGGCGGGGAGTCACGCGTTATCCTCCAGGGGAAACACCAGGCGGGTGCCCCGGCTGGAAACCTTCTGCTCTCCCATTCCCAGGTCTCGTTCCAGCACCTCCTCGGCGCTCGTGGGGGCTGCGTGGGAGCTTGAGGAGCCGTTCGCAGTCACTGTGCTGTCCCCGTAGGTCAAGGTGAGGTCGCCCTCGGTCAGGATGAAATCAGAGTCTTCCTCTCTCAGCGGCTCTTGGTTCTGAAACGTGCAACAAACACCACGAACATCAACAACAAATGGAAGACCACTATTTTCCTGGGCTGAAGCCAACCCCAACCTCAGCTCCTCATCTGAAAAGAGGGATCATAAAACTTGCCTGCCTTGAGCCTTTAGCATGGTAACTGGATGCAAACTGTAGAGTGCTAGTCAATGTAAGGCTGTTGCTGAACCAGCACTTCAAACACCAGAAAGCAGTTCTGATTTTAAATGCCTGACAGCTTGGGGACAAAAAGTGACAAAAGGGAAGAAAGGGAGATCAGCTCCAATTTTCGGCTTCCCAACCCACAAAGGTAGGAAGGAGTAAGGTCCCTGGGCAAACCTACAAATAGGTTTCAGGTCCTCTCTTCTTTGGGAAGGTCTTCCAGGGGTGGAGGCGGCCTCCTGCCCTGTACAAACCACCGTAAACCCACCTGGTTTACAGTTGAACTACTCTTTGTCCTAGTCAGCAATTCAGGGAAGAGGATAAGCCATAATTAGGAGTTCCTTCCTGTCCCCACAGAAACACCCTGATGGGAAGGAAGCCCTCAGGTGGATGAAGCAAGGGACGGAGAGGGAGGGGACGTTTTCTCGAGCATCTATTATACGTCTGCCAGGAACGTCACAGAAGGTCTCATTTGATCCTCACCCCTTCCCTACGAAGGGCACAAACACTCGGGTCACAGAGAAGAAAACCTGAGAGAACCCATGGAATTTGCCTGTGGCTGTCCAGCTGCTTGGAAGCAGAGTTAGGATTTATGCTGTCCCTAGACTGGTTCTACCCACATAAAAAATGTGAAAAATCACCCCGTCGGGAAGAGGACTGGTGGGGCATCTCATGCTAGGCAGCGGTGGTAGCAGAACAGACAAGGCTGAGCAAAGCAGGCTAAGTGGCAGCCACTTGAAACTATGAGACTACGGGGAGAGTGTCAGGAAGCAGCGTAAAGTCAGGCACAACCTTTCACCCTCCGATGGTTTAACAAGCAAAGCAAGGGGCCCCCGCTGCACGGCCGTCAAAAACGGGGAGCTTCTTCCTTGAATGGCAAACATATGCTTCCAAGCCGCTCCACGTAAACCGTTCTTTCTCTCCTACTTCCCATCTCCCTTCAAAGTGCATTTGCGGTCCTTCAGCCTCGTGTATGGTGTGGGATGCTGAGCCTACCTCCCTGACAGCCATGTGGCCCCCACTCAGTCTCGCTGCCCGAGTTTGGGGTAGATTCTCCCATGTCCGGGCTGGGGATCCCCATCTACGTGAGAAGCCACTGAAGAGCAGTGACCTCCTGCTCTTCCTGGCGCCCTTGCTTGCGCTGCTGACCTCTTAGGAGGTGCTAGATCAACGCCTGTTAAATGCACTGACCTAGGGAGGACCCGTGGGTTCTGGCCCATCTCTGGGCACGTAAGAGTGACAAGCACATGCTTGTTTTCTGCGTTGTTTCTCAGTGACGTCGGCTTCTCCACTCTCCACAGTGTGACTCCACTTAATCAGGGCTCCGACTTTTTTAACAGGCAAGCACGCAAGTCCTCTTGCTTGCTGCCTCCATCCCTCACCGGAATGAGGCAGGGAGCAAACGTACAGTTCAATTAACAGCCTTGACTCGGGCAGAGCATAATTCTAAAGCTCAGTCCAAACTCCCCAATTTCCTCCTCCCCATTAGTAGTTCTGAAAGTCCTGAAACTCCATCTGCTCCATGATGGTTTTCTTAACAACAGATGACATCATGTTCCCTGTTTTAGCACGTTCCATTTCTCCTGTTCATACATGTGCTAAGTAATGTTTTTGTTCATCTCTGTCAAAATCTCTCTCCCAGGGCTCCTTAGCTCCCAATGTTCAGGAGAAGACTCTCCTGGCACGTATTTTGCTGTTTCGAGGTTAGGAGCCACACGGGGACACAGAGGAATACAGAACAACTGCATGTGCGGGGAATTCTGCAAATGGAGCCAAGTCCCTCCTTCCCCAGCAGCACAGAGGAACCCCCAGATGGAAGCTCCGCCGTGGCCCACTCTGACCCCTCGCAGTGGGAAGCAGGGCCACAATTCACTGACAGGAGAAAACAAGACTGGATATTGTCCCATTCCATGATGAAACTCACAAGCCCAGACAAATAGTACCCCAGGAAAGGTCACTCAGAAACAAGGACGTAGTAAAACCCAGTGGAGAGGGATTTCCAGATGGAAGCTTAAGGAATGTTCTACGCTGACGACAAAACTATCCCACACCCTTGAATTCCAGATGACAGGATTGACAAAAGTTTTGTTCAGCTGAAGGTTTGTGTAATTACATAACTAGCTGTCCAGTGAGGGCTGCTATGGAAATGGAGAGAAATAACCCTGCAAACACCTGCAAGCAAGAGTGTCGTGGGAATGTGTGCATTTAAATAGCCACAGATCATTTTCGTTAGGTGGAAGAACACTGTTTTCTAGGCGGTTCTCAAACCTAAATTTCATTTACAGTTAGTGGAAATGAGGAATAACGAACATCTTCCATATCTCCCAAAGAATCCTGGTGAAGTATAAAACGCCCTCCAGGTGATGGGAGGGCCCACCCAAAAGTGTGTCAAACAGCCCAGAGAATGGCTCATCTGATGCCCTCACCCGGCACTAGACTCCACATGGATCCCCCTCCATTCTCTCACCTCTGGCTTCCTCAGTTAAACTTCCAAAGACTCTCTGCTCTCACTCTCTCAGCAGCAGGCCTCTCTGTGTCTGGAGGTGGCTGGGACCCCAGTCAGGACCCCAGCCCAAGGCAGTAACGGCAGAATAGAGGGTGGTTCTTGCCTGTAGCCCAAGTCACCGCATCTTGGGTTGGCTGTGGGGAGTCCACAGCCCAAACATTACCCCAGGAAGCAAACCTTGGGCAGGCTCTGGAAGTGGTCAGGGGAGCACTTTCAATTTAAGTCCCTGGAAGTATACTGAGTTTATGCTGAGTTCAAAGTAGGCCAGATACCCCTAACTGTTGTGTGAGGAATAGTTGGTAAGCTTCCGATTAGGTAAGGTTTTTATAAAGTTTTCATAGTGGGTTAGTTACTTTACTATTACAGAGACATGAAAAGTGGCCCTTGTAAAACCTAAGTAAGAAGGAAGGCTTTAGAAATTGGTTAAAGGAGACTAGAGCTAGAAGGCAAAGAAACACGTAAGCCCAGTGAAACAAAATCAAACAGTGTAATCAGTTGGAGCTTCTTTAGCGGGAGAAGTGAGGATGCCGAGTCACTACCCTTTGTTTCTGATGATAAAACACATCCAAATGGCCCACACTGTCACTTTACACAGAGGTCCAAACTGAGCAAACTATTGAGCATTCAAAATAAGACAGATTTATTAAATAAAATGGGATGGGAAATTATAAAAGTAACTTTTTAATCTATTCGTCTGTATCCTTCCAACATAAAAGGAAAGGTAATTAGCATTATTACCTAGGCTCATATTCCACTAAAAACTCACCATAAGCATTAAAAATCACTTTACAAAACCGGGAGCAGTTCTAAGGAAATGGTGTTCTTGGCATCTGACCCATTTTTTGTAATTTAAAAACAGTTTATCAGAGGTGGCACGGGAATTCCATTTGTATATGGGGAGGGGCTGGGGAGGCTGGAAGCCTCAACTATCTTTAAGAGAAGGAGACATTGATGCTGTTCTCTGTCACGTTTGATAGAAATTCAAAGCAAAGGCCATAGCAGAACTGCAGTGTTACCATAGCAACCTGGCCATGCTGTACTTACGTCGTACACCTGGGGACTGGTCAGACATCGAGCGAGCAAGCCACACCAGGCTGGGAGAGTGGTGGTTAATGGGGGGCCACTGTGTGTGAGGATGGGCTTCAAGTAACTTTAAAAAGAGAATTAAGGAAAAGTGCCTGCAAAGAAAACACACACCCAACAAAATGTGTTTAGAAATCCCAAAGAGTAAATCATCTGGCATTCTACCCCCAAAAAGCCTCTTTTCCCCCATTTTACCAGTACAATACAGAAAGTACCTATAGTCTGCAACAGTCTGAATCCAAGATTAAACTATGCCCCAACAGTCTTAAATGTTACCTGTTAACTTTCAGGTTGGCGGTTCCTCATTTTCAGTTAAAAAGAATATCTGATTAATTAGAACACCCTTCTGCCTTCTTTGTTATGCTGAATGAGAATTTTGGTTTTGATCAGCCTTCCAGCTTTTGACACACAACCAGCTCATGTTTTGGAAACAGGAAATCGTGTAGCGGGAGTGGAGATGTTACAGCCCCTGGGTCCCCTCCCCCCAGAGGTCACATGGTGGAAAAGTTCGAGGTGGACAGGACCTGAAGGACTTGGCAAAAGGCAAAACGGTTTCACGAAGGTCACTCAGACCTCAACCTCCCACCTTCCCATACAGGACTACTCTTCCCTCTACCTGCTGCCTGTCTCCCAGACTCTCCAGCACAGTTTCTCCACCTCGACACTAGTGGCATTGTGGGCCAGATCACCCTTTGTCGTAGGGGGCTGTCCTGCGTTGTAGGATGCCTAGCAGCATCTCTGGCCTCTGCCCACTAGAGTACCCCCAACACTTCCCTCAGGTGTGACAACAAAAATGTCTCCTGACATGGCCCAGTGTCCCCTGAGAAGCAAACCTGCCCTCAATTGAGCCCCCTGTTCTAACATGAAGGTCAACTGTTCTGTGGAGACCGGCTCAGGGTTTGCCAATCTACGGATATTTGTGCTGGCAAATGTGCAGCCCTGTGTCACATTACGATGGAGCTGGGACCATTTCTGATACCCAGAGCCAAAGCAATGTGGAAAAGGTGGAGACCTACAGGGCCACCTCAAATGCAGGAAAGGCCAAGAGACTTTAAAGGCAGGTGAGAAGGAGTCACAGCTGTCTGTACCCAAGCTGATGACTGCTCTGAGCACCATCACTTCCTGTCTTCATTCAGAGCAGCATGAGAGAGAAAAGGCTTCTCTACAGGAGGAGATGGAAGGGTGAACACTGGGTAAAATTCTGACTGGGAATTACTCATCAAAGGAGGATGTGCGGGCTCTGCTGGGACTCTATAAGCAGAACAAGCCCACTCTGACTGCTGTCCTCATTCCTAGAAACAGCCCCTACAGGCCTATCAGTTTCCTTGTGTCTTCAGCTCAGAAGCTGACAGCAGCTGGATTTGCAGAATGACTAATACAAAAGAGTTCCGGTGAACCCAGAGGCTACCTTTTAGTTCCCTGTCTTGGGCAGTTCAAAGACAAGCTCGCTCTTCCCAAATACAGAAGGCCCTCTAACAACTTCTTTAAAAGAGAAAAAATATTTACAGATAGATTTTAAATATTCAGATTGTTGGAAGGGCAAAATTGAAATATCAAGCCTCCCTCCCACCCAGTCTTTCTGGTAATTTACCATTACAACTTTATAGAATACAGTTTTTTTCACCTATTTCCTGATTTATAAACTGTAGTCAGCTTTTAGCTCCCTCTTATGAAGGATGGTAAATTTAATTCATTTACATTCCTGCCTCTTTTCAAGTTTTTTCCTTTCTAATTTTTATTTATAATTAATTTTATACTGTAGATATATAACATTTGCATTCTGTAACTAATAAGCAAATATCTGCTTTGTCTATGGATTGAGCCTAATGTTAAAGACCAATAAGCAGCACTTGTAATAATGTAATTTATGAATATTATGCACTGTAACCAAGCAGAGTGGTTGGAATACTATTAAAGGAAATGTAATACAATGTCATTTAAACTTTGTTAGAAAAGAACATTTGAGTATCTTGCAAAAAAAAAAAGATCTTTTAATTTCTTTTTGATCTTGTTCACTTCTGGGTTATAACAAATCACTGTCCCCTTAGTTGGATTTTGTTTTGTTTAATCCTTATGTTATTTTCCCCCCTTCTTATAGAGTCTGCATGGTGCTAAACTTTCTGAATTCTTGCATGTCTGAAAGCCACCCTCCTTTCTTTTGCTCTTTTTTTTTTTGCGGAGCACAGGCTCCGGACACATAGGCTCAGCAGCCATGGCTCACGGGCCCAGCCACTCCGCGGCACGTGGGATCCTCCCAGACCGGGGCACGAACCCGCGCCGCCTCCATCGGCAGGTGGACTCGCAACCACTGCGCCACCAGGGAAGCCCTGCTCATTTCTGATTAACAGTTTGGGTATAGAATTCTAAGCTCAGAAAAATTTTTTTCATCCTAGGACTTTCATTTTGTTGATGGTTTCCTTTGCTTTGCAGAAATTTTTTAGTTTGATGTAAAAAATTTTACACGTGTTTATTTTTGCTTTTGTTGCCTGCGCTTTTGGTGTCAAACACAACAACAACAACAAAAAATCAGGGCCAAGACCAATGTCAAGGAGCTTTTCCCCTCTGTTTTCATCTAGGGGTTTTATGGTTTCAGGTCTTACATTTAAGTTTTTAATCCATTTTGAGTTGATTTTTATGAGTGGTATAAGATGAGGTCCAGTTTCATTCTTTTGCATGTGGCTGTCCAGTTTTCCTAACACCATTTATTAAAGAGACTTCCCTTTCCCCATTGTGTTTCCTTGGCATGTTGGTCTTGACTCTATATGCAAGGGTTTATTTCTGGACTTCTTATTCTGTTCCTTTGATCTGTGTGTCTGTTTTTATGCCAATGCCATACTTTTTTGATTACAGTACCTTTGTAATATAATTTGAAATCAGGAAGTGTGATGCCTCCACCTCTGTTCTTTTCCCTCAAGATGGCTTTAGCTATTTAGGTTCTTTCGTGGTTCCATATAAATTTTAGGATGGTTCTTCTTTTTCTGTGAAAAATACCATCAGAGTTTTGATAGAGATTGTACTGAACCTGTAGGTCGCTTTCGGCAGTGTGGACATTTTAACAATATTAATTCTTCCAATCCATGAACACAGGTATCTTTCCGTTTACTTGTGTCTTTTTCAATTTCTTTTGTCAATGTTCTTTAATTTTCAGTATATAGATCTTCACTCCTTGGTTAAATTTATTCCTAAGTATTTTATTGTGTTTTTTTTTTGCTTTTTTTTTTTTTTTGCAGTACACGGGTCTCTCACTTTTGTGGCCTCTCCCGTTGCAGAGCACAGGCTCCGGACGCACAGGCTCAGCGGCCATGGCTCACGGGCCCAGCTGCTCTGCGGCATGTGGGATCTTCCCGGATCGGGGCATGAACCCGTGTCCCCTGCATCGGCAGGAGGACTCTCAACCACTGCACCACCAGGGAAGCCGTATTTTATTGTTTTTGATGCTACTGTAATGGATTTGTTTTCTTAATTTCTTTTTTGGGTAGTTCATTGTTAGTATATAGAAATGCAACTGATTTTTGTATGCTGATATTATCTCCTGTAACTTTAGTGATTTAGTTTAAAAGCTTCAAGCAATTTCTTGGTAGAATCTTTAGGGTTTTCTATACGTGAGATCATGTCATCTGCAGAGACAATTTTACTTCTACCTTTCTGATTTGTATGCCTTTTATTTCTTTTTCTTGCCTAACTGCTCTGGTTAGGATTTCCAGTACTGTGTTGAATAGACGTGGCAAGAGTGTACACCCTTGCCTTGCTCCAGATCTGACAGGAAAAGCTTTCAGCTTTTCACCATTGAGTATCATGTTAGCTGTGGGTTTGTCATATGTGGCATTTATTATGTTGAGGTACATTCCATCTATACCTAATTTGTTGAGAGTTTTTATCACAAAAGAATGCTGGATTTTGTCAAATGCTTTTTCTGCATCTATTGAGATGATCACATGATTTTTATTTTGTTACTGTGGTGTTCACATTGATTATGTGGCATCCCCCAGGGATAAATCCCACTTGATTATGATGTCTGATCCTTTTAATGTGCTACAGAATTCAGATTTTTAGTATTTTGTTGAAGATTTTTACATCTATGTTCACCAGGGATACTGGCTTGTAATTTTCTTTTCTTGTAGTGTCCTTGGTGGGCTTTAATATCAGGGCCATGCTGGCCTCAAAAAATGAATTTGGGAGTATTCCCCCATCTTCAATTTTTTGGAAGAGTTTGAGAAGGGTTAATTCTTTCTTTCTTTTTTCTTTTTTTTGGCTGCACTGCACGGCTTGTGGGATCTTAGTTCCCCCACCAGGGATTGAACCTGGGCCCTCGGCAGTGAGAGCCCAGAGTCCTAACCACTGGACCTCCAGGGAATTCCCGGATTAATTCTTCTTTAAATGGTTGGTAGAATTCACCAGAGAAGCCATATAGTCCTGGGCTTTTCTTTGCTGTGAGGTTTTTAATTACTAATTCAATGTCCTTGCTTGTATTGGTCTGTTCAGATTTTCTATTTCTTCACGATCCAGTCTTGGTAAGTTGCATGTTTCTAGGAATTTATCCATTTCTTTTAGGTTATACAATTTTTGGTGAATAATTGTTCAGAGTAGTCTCTTAGCCTATATATTTCTGTGGTATTAGTTGTAATGTCTCCTCTTTCATTTGATGTTATTTATTTGAGTCTTCTCTTTTTCTTAGTCTAACTAAACGCTTATCAATTTTGTTCATCTTTTCAAAAAACCAACTCTTAGTTTCGTTGATCTTTTCTATTGTTTTCTGAGTCTCTATTTTATTTATTTCTGCTCTGGCCTTTGCTATTTCCTTCCTTCTACTAATTTTGGGCTTCGTTCTTCTTTTTCTAGTTCCTTGAGGAGTAAAGTTAGGTTGTTTGAGATCTTTCTTTTTTCTTAACGTATCACTGAATGTATCACTTATCACTATGAACTTCCCTCTCAAAACTGCTTTTGTTGCATCCCATAAGTTTTCCTGTGTTGTGTTTCCATTTTCATTAGTCTCAAGATAATTTTTAAATTTCTCTTCTGATTTCTCCATTGACCCATTGATTGTTTAGGAGTGTGTTGTTTAGTGTCCACATATTTGTGAACTTTCCAGTTTTTCTCCTGTTACTGATTTCTAGTTTCATACTATTGTGGTCGGAAAAGATACTTGGTATGATTTCAATTTTCATAAATTTGCTAAGACTTGTTTTGTGACCCAACATATGATCTATCCTGGAGAATGTTCCATGTGCACTTGAGGAGAATGTATATTCTGTTGTTGGATGGAATGTTCTGTATATGCCTAAATGTCATTTAGTCTATAATGTAGTTCAAGCCCAATGTTTCCTTATTCATTTACTGTCCAAATGATCTATCACTTTAGCATTTTGTCACTCTCCTATGAACTCTCTCCAATTTTCTCTACATCCTTTCCAAGCCCAGTGAGTAACATGCATTCTGAATTACAATGTAGACAAAGTTCATATAACTTAAAAAAATCCCTGGGGGGTTCTATTTTAGTTAATAGCAAACAAGGTAATTTGAACCATCTTTTCAACTGAGGCTAACTAGAAAAGCTGGGAAAATAAAACACAACAAAATTTTCTGCTTAATGGCATCAGAAAGCTACCATGGCAGTGAAGAGGGCCAGAGTCTGGAAAAGGAAATCCAAGAGGTGAGCCCTGCACACGGTGAGCCACGTTTTCCCTAAAAGCACCTGAGAAGCTAAGCAGAGCATCTGGCAGACTCACAAAAACAGAGTGAATCTGACAAAAACTGGAGTCCAGGGTCTTCTGAGGAAGTCTACATAAATACTCTAGGCTCTAGGTTAGAACCCTAGAAGAAAGGGCACACAGAAAACAGACTAACCCTCACAGGAACTGAAGCCCAGATTCATATCACCTTTATTCCCGATTGGATTAAAGTGATCTGGAATTGCTCATTCCCCTAAACTTGCCACTGACCAGATGCAAGGTAAATCACCTCTGAAAGATGAAAGATGATAACCTCATCTAGAGCATCTCAAATTTTCTCTATACTTTTTCATTGCTCATGTCTGTCACTTATTTAAAAAAAAAACAAACACAGATGTACAGAAGGTAAACAATAAAGCTCCTAGAAGATATCATAGGAAATTGGCTTTATGACTTTGGAGTAGACGAAGATTTCTAAAACAGAACACAAACAATAATAACCAGAACAGATAAGATCAAGAAATTGGATTGGACCTTTTGTTCATCAAAAGATTCTATCTAAAAGTGAAAAGGCAAGTCACAAGTAGAGAAGATATTTTTTATCACATATAACTAGCAAAATACTAATAGCTAGAATACAAAGGAACTCTTAAAATTGGTAATAAAAAGGCCAATGACCCAAGAGAAAAATGGGCAAGAGACTTGAACAGGCACTTCACAAAGGAACATACCAAAGGGCCAGTAAATATATGGTAAGGTGCTCAACCTCATTAGTCACTAGGTAAATGCAAATTAAAACCACAAAGGAGTATAATCTATAAAAATATTGAATCACTGTGTTGTACACCTGAAACTAATATAATATGTAAATCAACTATACTTCCATTTAAAAAAACCACAATGAAATACCACTATAAATCCACTAGAAGGGCTAAAATTAGCAAGACTGGCAATACGAGCCGTCAGTGAGGATGTGGAGCAAATGGAACTCTCATATGCTAGAGGTAAGTGTGAAAAGTGGTACCACCATTTTATAAAACTGTTTGACACCATCTTCTAAAGTTGAACCTTTGCATGTCCTATGACTCAGCAATTTCACTCCTGGGTATATTCCCAACAAAAATGTATGTAAACATGCACCAAAAGACATGTATAAGAATGTTCACGGCGGTATTTTTCATCGTAGCTCCAAATTAGAAACAATCTACATGCTCATCAACAGGATGATAAATAAATTATGATATAGTCATACAATGAAATACTATACAGCAATGAAAATAGATGAACATGGATGAATCGCACAAATAATGTCAAGCCAAACAAACCAGATACTAAAATATAAACACTCTATAATCACATTTATACAAAGTTCAGAAACAGGTAATATTATTAAGTGTTGCTAGAAGTCAGGAGAGTGGTTAAGTTTGGGGAGGAGAAAGGGGCAGTAATTGGGTTACGGCATGAGGGGAACTGGTAATTTTGTGTTTCATGACCCGTTTGGTATTGAGTGTACTTATTTTGCAATAACTCGCAGAGCAATTATGATTTATGTACTTTCCTATACGTATTCTTTACGTCAATAAAAAAATTTTAAACACTTTCAAAGTCTCCAAAGACCATATATAAGCTACCTACCCATTTGACCGCTATGTCAACCTAAGAAACCATGAAAGTGTAACTTTTTGGTTTTTAATTTTTCACCTGGGACCAAGTGAATCTACTAGAACAGAGTCTGCCTTGCATGTGGTCCAGTTAAGGCCAGGATCAGACTTGGCCAGACTCGGTTCAGCCAATAGGAATCATCCTCTCCACATGGATTAACTGGCCAACCTCCACTTCCCTTCCTGACCACAGCATGGTTCAAGTGGAATTTTAACTAATTCACCTACACAGGCATATTTCCCTTGGACACAAAGCTCTGAAGTGCCACGTGAGTCTACCAGGCTGTGGACTGGCTACCCTAATGATGTGCAAACATTCTTCTTGGCCAGAGAGATGCTAGTTATGACTGCCTGTGGTTCAATGATCATTGCATGTGTCCCAAGAGAGGACTGACTACACCTGTAGCAGCAAGCACACATCTTTCCTTGCTCATCAGAAGTCATTCACTGACAACTCAACAAGAGGATTTCATCATTGATGTTGCACAAATACAGGGAATCCTCTTAAAAGGATACTTGTGGTCAAAGCTGTACCACAGCCTGAATAGCCATGCACTCTCCTGCTTTGTCCGGTTTCCTCTGGCAGTATCTGGACCATCCTAGGAACAAACAAGAAGAAAGATACTTAGTTGCAGAAAAGGGATTGAAATAGGGGGAAAAGCTTCCCTTTTAACCATAACCTTTAGAGATTTTGAGCTCAGAGTCAAACATCCTGTATCACCAAAATTTCAAAGATTTATCGGGAGGTAATATTTTAAAAGAAATCAAGTAAGTCCAAAAGGCAGACAAATCAATCCCCAAAGAAACAGGCTTGGTTATGTCTGAGAGTAGACCAACTCAATGTAGTACAAAATTTCTTTTGGCATTTTTACTGTAATTTTCCTCAGAGTGCCTTTTAGCAGGTTAATTACCCTAAAGTAGTCTAGATCCTAACAGGCCAAAATTGATTTATAGAGAAGATTAAAGAAAGCATCTGTAAAACCAACTTTCCAGGTCCCCCACAGCTGGCCTGGGGAAATCACGCTTGGTTGAGTTTCCTGACAAACCAGCCAAGGGCTCTTTGTGGTCCTTACCCAGGCACCTGCATTGTGTTCCAGGCAGTTAGTAACTTGCCCTCCCAGCTTTAGGAAGGGGGGGTGGTGGGCAGGGGAAAGGGAGCCAGAATCAGCATCTCTGTTATTTTCTCTGCCCTCAAGTAGTACGTTCCTTTACTACGCTTCTCATGCCTTTCCAACTCAAACATCCCCATCATTTCATTTTCAAAGTAACTGGCACAATCAAACATTCATTTGTGGTTTAGGAAATCTGTTCTGTGTGAGTAGGATAAGCAGCACAATTAATATTAAAAAGTGGACTGATGGCAGCAGTCTGAGGGCAGTGCTGGGGTTCTATGTTGCTGGATGACAAGCTCTGAAAGTACAGGCTGCTTGTGAAGTGCAGCCATTTTCATCATCCTCCTCTTGAATGTTCTAGGGAGAGGCAGCTCTACAAGTAAGGAGCAATCAAGAATAACCAAATAGGGCTTCCCTGGTGGCGCAGTGGTTGAGAGTCCGCCTGCCGATGCAGGGGACACGGGTTCGTGCCCCGGTCCGGGAAGATCCCACATGCCGCGGAGCGGCTGGGCCCGTGAGCCATGGCCGCTGAGCCTGCGCGTTTGGAGCCTGTGCTCCACAGCGGAAGAGGCCACAACAGTGAGAGGCCCGTGTACCGCAAAAAAAAAAAGAATAACCAAATAAAAGTTGAGTCAACGATTACAAGTATGTAGTTCCAAATCTCAGTGGGTGTAAATGCTACCTGTAGTAGAGATGCCGAGAATGAGTCAGAAATCTCTGAGAAGGTAAGATACAGACAAGCATAGGGAGGGAAGTTAGCAAGCACTATTTAAATTCCTAATATTTCCAACGGCAAAGATGACTTTTAAAAACAGTGTCCCCCACGGTATTTGAGGAATGTTTAGTGACATATATGCAAATGGCTTAGTTAAATGGGCCCTTCTGTGGATGAGGAAATAAAAAGGAGAGACCCCAGAGACCAACTTTATTTCACATTTTAATAAATCACATAGGGAAAAGGGGGCACAGAAATGTCTCTATTTGCAGATAACAATCATTCCTTCAGGTAATTAATTGCTAGCCCAATGACAACTCTAGGGAGATTTCAAAATGCCACACGACTGAGTGGAAAAGCGGTAGATGACTTTTTTGAGAGATGACCGTTTTACGAAAAAAATTAAATGCTTCTTTATACAGTGATAGGCTCTAAGCTCTTGGTTCTAAGTGTCTGTAGAATCTTACTAAAGAAAGAACTAGCAAGATGATAAACATCTTCTGGAAGGATGCTATAAACCATTGGGCATAAGACAAGTTCCCCAAAGTCACTTGTCTGCTCTTCCACTAAAATAACAATGAAAATGGCAAACCCCTATTCTGTCATCCTAACCTCTGCATTATCAAATCACAGTGCATTCTCATCACCTGCAACACTTAAGTTCTTGCCATCCCACCTTAAGGAAGCTACAGGAGACTGACCTATATAAGCCCCAAGAGGGACAATGAAAATGAGTAAAGCAAGGGAAAGGCTTTTTTTTGAAGGCAAATTAAGAAAAGGTCTTCTCAGGCTACAAAGAGATATGCCTACAGTCCACAAATAAGATAAAGCGACCTTAGAAATGTAAGACACTAAGAGCCAACCCTGAAGGGTTACAAATTCAGGGCAAATAAAAAGTGCAACTCTGTAACGGGGGTGTTAAACAACTTCTTATTCTAAGAGATGGGGCCAGAAGCATGATTATGTACAGGAAGAACTTGGATAAATCCACATATAGAGGCTTTGGGGAAATCGGGGAGGGTCTGTGGAACAGGACTGATTTTTTTAAGCTGACCCAGAAGACAACCAACAACTGCTTCCTAGCATGATTTGGGCGGCTACCACTCACAAGCCAGCCAGCCCTTCCTGCAGGCTCCAAGCAGGGATCAGTGTGGGTGCAGGTGATCCTACAGTAGGTGGGCCGCCTGCCTGGGCTGCCCAGAGAAAAAGCGGGGACTTGGCTCTCCCACCATGCCCTCCTCAAAACCTCCATCCCCACCAGGACGGTTCACACCCCCATGTCTTTAGTTCAGGCTGCTTCTAGAATCCAGAACACCCTTGCATATTCTCACCTTCTTCCACCCACAACACCTACCTGGCTGATCCCTATTCATCTTTCAAGGCTGTGCACAAGGATGGCATCTCTGAGAAATGTTTCAAAGGCAATGGAGTGCTCCAAGAGGTGTAGGTGTAACCATCACAGGCTTTCTCAACAGACTACCTGGGCCCAAGTCCTAGCTCTACTCCTGACTGTGCCTTTGCCCTGCTGTGTGACTCTGGGCAAGTTTAAATTGAGACATAATCGACATATAACATTGCGTATGTTTAAGGTGTACACCAGTGTTGGTTTGATGTTTATATATTGCAGTTTGATTACCACCGTAGGTTAGCTAATGCCTCTATCCTGTCACATAATTACCATTTCTATCTTGTGGTGAGCACAATTAAGATCTAGTCTCTTAGCAACTTTATAGTTTATAATATAGTATTGTTGACTACATTCACTATGCTGTACATTAGCTCTCCAGAACTTGTTTATCTACTAGTTGCAAGTTTGTACCCTTAAACATCTCCCCAAATCTCCCCCTCCCCCATCCCCCAGCCCCTGGTAACGACCATTCTGCTCTCTGTCCTTATGAGTTACACAAGGGATTTTAAAACATTTTACTGAAATTGTTAATAGAGAAGCCCCTTCAGGAAAATAAATACCACTAGCTCTGCTTATCACCAATTTTTGAGCATGAAACAATGAACGGCTATTTCTCCTGCATTCATTAAGCACCTACTGTGTGCCAGGTACCATGCTGGGTGCTGGAAACACAAAGAGGAATGAGACCCAGCACCTGCCACTTGAGGAGCACATTTCCAGAGGGGGAGACAGACAGACAGATACATATGGGGTGAAGAAAAAGAAAGCAGATTGAAGACCTGGGGAGTGGCAAAAAGGTCCTATTTTGAAATAATTTTTCTAGAACTAATGAATAATGATTTCTGGGTAGAGTTATATTTCATTCCATTCTTACTGTTAAGAGATGTATTTTTTATGTTAAGGTCATTACAATAATGAGAACAGCTTATTTTTTTTTTTCAGAGATGGAGCAGAATACTGCCCCTGCCCCCCAAAGATTTCTACATCCTAATCCCTGGAGCCTGAGTCTGTTAACGTTACATGGCTAAAGGGGCTTTGTGGGTGGACTTAAGGTTTTCCAGGTAGGCCCAGTATAATCACATGGGCCCTGAAAAGTGGACAAGGCGGGCAAGAGAGTCAGAGAGATGTGGTGGGAGAAGAGGCAGGAGAGATTCAGAGCATGAAGTTTTCATAGTTGGAAGTGGAGGGGGTCAAGAGCCAGGAAACGCGGGTGCTTCTAGGACCTGAGCTTGACTCCCAGCCAATGGCCAGCAAGGAAACAGGACCTCAGTCCTACAAGCACATGGAAGGGAATTCTACCAACAACCTGAAGGAGACTGGAAGTGGCTTCTCCCCCAGAGTCCAACCCCACTGACACCTTGATTTTGGCCTTAAGAGACCTAAAAGAGAGAAACCAGTAGAACCCACCAGACTTCTGACCTACAGAACTATAAGACTGTGTTGTTTTAAGCCACTGAGTTTGTGGTAATTTGTTACAGCAACGATATGAAACTAATGCAGAGCAACAGAGTACATAATTGATGCAACCCGATTTGGGTCTTTTTCATGTCCCTGGGATGATGGGGCCAAGATTTCTCAGAAGCGGGTAACACAGGGTTTAAAAACAGGGAATTAAGAGCTCCACACTGTCTCCACCAGGGTTTCTCAAATTGTAAAGTGCACACAACCCTCCTGGGCACCCTGTTAAAGTGAACATTCTGATTCTGTGATTCTCTCAGGAGGGGCCTGAGAGTCTGCATTTCTAACGAGCTCTCTGGTGATGCCCAGGCTGCTGTCCACGGGGACACTCGGAACAGCAGGGGGGAGGTTCACGGTCCCTCTTGGAGAAGCAGACAAGGCCCTCCGCCATCTCACCTCTGCCACTCTCCACCCTTATCCTTCATCACATTGTCACCAAACCCTTAAGGACAGAGATTCATCTGTCATGTTTGCAAATGTATTCCCAGAGCCTGCAAGAATGTTTGAAATATAACAGATGCTCCACAAATATTTGTCAAATGAATGAATAAATGTTAATTTTGAACTTCTAAGACAAAAAAAAAAAAAGAATAGCAGAAAGGGAAATCAGGGGCCAAGGGAGGCCATCAGAAAAACAAAAAAGTGTGGTGGGGAAGGCAGTCAGAGAGTAGTAATCTGAGGAAAGGCACTTCAGCAACTGTTTGAAGTTAAAGATTTAAGGGACTGGATGTCAGATTTTAGCCTGGAAGGAAACTGGGGGAGGACCCAGGAACAAACAAATCCAACTTGCTCAGAAAGGTATATGTGAATGCAACTATAAACAGCTGAGTTTCTGCAGTTTTCAGGTACACACACACACACACACACACACACACACACACACACCACGAGCACAGTGGTTCCCTTCCCCCACATTCCACTAATATCCTGCTTGTGACCTTGTCCTGCTGAGATGACAGAGGCGGGATACATTCAGATTCGTGTTCCTGCCTACTCCAAAGCGGTCTCATCAATGAGCGCGCTTCTGTAAACTTGGGGAAGGAAGTGCATGATGTGTCTGCGTGTCCGGCCAACATAAATCTCAGCTGCATCTGGCATGAAAAATGCCCCCTTGAATGGGTTGGGAGGCCACCCCCAGGCCCAGGCAGCTTGCCTCCAGCTGGGCTTGTTTTTGTTTTGGTTGCAAAGTCACCAAGACCTCCACAGAAACAAAGCAGCTGAGTCTTTTGTTTTGTTTTGTTGTAATGAGTCAAACTTGCCAGGGACATGAAGCTTAAGTCTATCCACAATATTCTTATGCTTCCCTCACATAGAGCCAAAAGTTCTGGCCAACAGCTCCCTTCTTTCGCCCACATGAGCTAATATTCTGTGGCTCTGTAGCCATGACTCTGTTTATAACCTTGGGCTTCTAGGACCGGTGAGGAAAATCGTGCTCCTTGTAAATTGTGCTTTCCCATCAAATATCACTTTTTTGTTTGTTTGTTTGCTTTCAGCAAGATGGGGAACAAACATCTGGACTTCCCCCACCTCTGATTTCAGTTTCATGGCAACATTGAGCATGTGATCTGGATCCATTTCAGCGGAAGCTGCGAGGAACCCAGGGTTTCACCCAAAACTGAGAAGCCCATTTAGTTCTCTGTTTTACTGGTTTCTCATGACCACTGAGTGCTCCCAGCCCTGTTGTTAATGGCTTACTGGATCAAGAAGTCAGGCCAGAAGGACTTGGAAAAATGAGGCCCTTTCTGCATGAGGGCATGAGTCATTTTTCAGAAGGTGTCCCGAAGAACTGAACTTGAAGTTCGCCTTTTTTTTTTTCCAGTCTGACAGCAATCTTTTTTTTTTAACATCCTTATTGGAGTATAATTGCTTTACAGTGGTGTGTTAGTTTCTCCTTTATAACAAAGTGAATCAGTTATACATATACATATGTTCCCATATCTCTTCCCTCTGACAGCAATCTTGAAAGACTTTCAAAATGCCAACAGAACTGCCTTTGAGGGCCCTCTGCACGACTGCGTATGAGGTTTGGAAGGAGGGCGGTTAAAGCAAAGGTGTGACACAGCTCCTGACCAGCGCCGGCCAAAGGGGCGCCACTGGGAGTGCAGCGGAAGTGGCTACCACCTGCCTGGTCAAAATTGGCCCAAAGGGCGGTTTCCAATGTTTGCCCTGCCTGAGGCTGGGGGCGCTACCTTAACTATCGCTGCATGGACTAAATGTACCGCCAGAACCCATAGCATTTAGGACCCACTGCTTTTCAAACATTTCCACAGCAAGTTTGTCACTAAGTCTAGTTACAAGCCCACTGTCTCTGAGACATAGTAAGTTCAGCTACATGAAACCAGCCAAACCATTTCATGTATTTCCTTTCACAGATGCTTGAGTCCAGAGGCAGGAGCAATGGAAAACAGCAAAATGGCCGGGGGGAGGGGGTCGGTATTGACCAACTTGGAACTGTCAAGATGAAATTGCCCCAAACCCTTGATATCCACCTGGCAGTGACCTGTTTTTCTTACAAAATTAACTTGGCAGGCCACAGGTCTATGGAGGATGTGTATCCTACCAGAGCCATTATTTTCCCTTCAGTGAAATGAGGATGTCCATCATGAATTTCACCCAGGTTTCCTCAGATCCCAGTTTGGGGGAACCCAAACTGTCAGACTCTAAATTGGCTGCCAGGTGCACAGCTCCTGAACCCCTGTTCTCTAAAGTCCTTAATCAAAGCTCAAGTCAAAGAGCAACTTTTCAAAAAGAGCTTCTCATTGAAGCCACATGTCCCCCCTGGCACAATGGCCGATTCTAATATAGCCGCAAAGGTCTTCTGGAGCACCGTTAAAGTGGGCACCGCCTTTCCCTTCCCCCACCTTGCCTGCCCAGGAAATGCTGGTCTGGGGAAGGAGCAAAACCTGGAGGCAGGGCTTCCCTGGTGGTGCAGTGGTTGAGAGTCCGCCTGCCGATGCAGGGGACACGGGTTCGTGCCCCGGTCCAGGAGGATCCCACGTGCCGTGGAGCAGCTGGGCCCGTAAGCCGTGGCCGCTGGGCCTGCACGTCCGGAGACTGTGCTCCACTCCGCAGCTGGAGGGGCCACAGCAGTGAGAGGTCCGCGTACAGCAAAAAGAAAAAAAAAAAACCTGGAGGCAGAATGAGCCCACCAGCCCCACAACAGGGCTGATACAGCAGCTTTAGAACATGGCTGCCACTTCGCTTATGCTCCTCCCATCCAGAGGTGATGGTCTCTATCTCCTCCCACTGAATCTGGGCTGGCCCTAGCAACTTGTTGTAACCAAGAGCAAGTCACGGAAGTGATGCTGTGTGACTCCCAAGGTTAGGCCAGAAAGGGCCACATAGTCTCCACCCTGCTTGCTGGGACACGGGCTTTTGGAAGCCTGAGCCATCACATAAGAAGTCCCATACCCTGAGGCCATGGAGAAGCCATCACAGGCATTCTAGTCGCTGGTCCTAGTCTGAGTCCTCCCAGCCCAGGCGCCAGACATATGAGCGAATGAGCCTTTGGATGATTCCAGCTCCCAGCTGTTGAGTTTCCCCCAGGTTTCTTCATGGAGCAGAGGCAAGCTGTCCCGACTATGCCCTTTCCAAACCTAGAGAATGCATGTGGATACGAAATTGTTGTTCACTTTCCTTCCTATGTTTGGGGCAGTGCATTATGCTGCAAGAGTGACCGGAGCAGATGGCAAAACCAAGGACCAGCACGCGCCTCTTCCCCCACCATCCCCACCCCCGCCCCACCCCGGTCTCCATCAGAATTCTCTGTGGCAGCAGGAACTCTTCCCTGCTGTCACACGAGATGCGGCCATAGCGCTCTTGCCCTCACCTGCTTCTACAGCTTCCACTCCAGGCTGTCACTGCCACCACGATCCTGCCCAAACCTTAACCGTTAGCCTTGCTGTGACCTTCATCGCCTATGGGGCTGAGGGCTGCTGCTCTGCTACTGCCGCGCCATCACCCAGCGTCCCTCCTCTCTTGCTCAGATTCCCTGGGCTGCAGAGTTGATCACATCCCTCTCCTTCCCAGAACCAGTTACCGTGAGCCAATCACCGAGGTATCCATATATCCATTCTTGGAAGGTAGGGAGTCAGCTTAAACACACTTTTTGGCCCCTTAATATGTTAAGAACAGGGACTTTGGACTCAAATCCTGCCTCCATCATTTTCAAATTCTCTGACCTTAGATGACTCACTTCAACTCTCAAACTTCAGCTTCTAATCTGTAAACTGGGGATAACAGTTCCTACTTCATAAGGTTGTTGTCAAGACCACAATGAGGGAATCCACGTAAACTGCTTGGCGTGTAGTAAACGTTCAATAAATTTTAGCTATTTTTAATAACACCTCCCTGGGAAGAAGCATCTCTTGTGACTTACCCCTTGTAAGACTTGGAAGCTGTCATTGTTGGGTGGTGGGTCTTGATCTGGATCAACACCAACTCTATAAGTCATCAGAGAGAAAGACAAGGAGAAAAACAGAGAGTATTAGCTTGGACCATAGCGGCCAGGCTGGCTCAAAGTAGCCAAGAGGCTGACCATCTTCCCAAGGTGGAAGGAGTGGTTAGCTAAAAGAAGGGAAAGGCTGTCATGCAGAAGTCGTGCGAAAGAGGTCATACACCACATCAGATCCCAGGGGTAGGCCGGGCAAACTGTCCGCCTGCCCTCCTGCACCAGATGGCCCCAGGTAGCAAAAGGTGGGTTCCTGCCGTCCCAGGCCTCTTCCTCTCTGCTGCTTCCTTACTCCCCTCTGACCTGCTTTTATTTCCTAACCTTTTGTTATGGAATTTTTCATATATCCAGGTAAGTTTTGAAAGAATTTATAGTGAATACCTGTATACCCCTCACCCAGATTCTACCATTAACATTTTGCTGTATTTTCTTTATTACATACCTAGCCCTCTCTCTATCATCCACCTTATTTTTTGGATGAATTCAAATAAAGTCGCAGACATCCATACACTCCCCCTAAATATTTCAGCATGCATATCATTAACTTTCTATCCTGGTGGCCCCGCATCCCCCTGCAGCACAGATGACCTGAGAACTCACACGTTTGAGATCAGCAACTGAAGACAGAAAGAAAAAGCAAGGTGGCACAATCCACTTATAACAAAATCCATGAAAGCACTAGGGTAAGCTGACTTGGCTTAGCAACATACCAACCATTGCCCTATGTATCTGTTAATTCTTTATCCTTGAACCTTCCTCATTGTAAGGCAGAGAACCGTGGCACTGATGACACGGATAACATGGGGCAGCGGAGGAGGAGACAAAGATGCCAGGAAAATTCTCTACTTTCCTCGTTCCCTCCAATATTGCAAAGAGTGGCTGGGATCATAAAAGCCAAATAGAAAACACAGCTTTCAGCAGGTCTGATTTGAGCTTGAAGAGAGGTGCTGAATGGCCTTGACCATGTGTGTTATTTGCTGTCTGGCACCAGGGCGCTGACTCCGATGAGCAGACAGTGGATGTGCAAAGCCCCACGTGTGCCTTATTTTTCCTCCTCTCCCTCCCGCTTCTCCACCTGTGATGCCCAGGATATATCTTGAGAAAAGAGACTAATGGAAAGGAAGAATAGAAGACAACACAGACATACTGGCAGCCTCCACTCTGTTTTACTCCAGGCTTGCCGAGCACTAAGCTAAGGTGCGTGCCCCCTGGATGGGGGTGAGGAGATACAGAAGGAAAGGGAACAGTCACACCATATTTTGCTGAAGGCAAAGTTTAAAACCCACGAGATGAATTCATGCATTCAGCAAATATTTACTGAGTGCCTACCAAGCCAGGCCCTGTTCTGAGCACTCTGTTAAAACCTATAGTGTACCTGGCACCAGATTTCCTCCCCACAGGTCTGAGGTTTGATGGAATCTTTGTAGTGAATTAGATTGACTTCACTGTGTCTAGAGGTCAATTTCTGGCAGGAGTTTCTGAGGCCTGGAGGCTTGACCTCATAGCTGGACATTATCCAGGGACTTTTTTTTTTTTTTTTTTTTTTTGCGGTACGCGGACCTCTCACCGTTGTGGCCTACTCCCGTTGCGGAGCACAGTCTCCGGACGCGCAGCCTCAGCGGCCATGGCTCATGGGTCCAGCGGCTCCACGGCACGTGGGACCTTCCCGGACCGGGGCACAAACCCGTGTCCCCTGCAACAGCAGGCGGACTCTCAACCACTGCACCACCAGGGAAGCCCCTATCCAGGAACTTTTGAGCAACAAACCTCACAGAGATTTTTTTGGAAATGAAATATTCTGGGGTCCCAGGACTACCCACAGAGGTCACACGAGAGCCTCAGTGCTTCCAAAGTGTCTAACATACTGAAATGGTAGAGGAGAGGTCACACTGAATTCCTAGCTGTTCATCTTTAACTCTCACCTGATTTGAGAGTCTCTAATGTACGTTCCATAGAGAAATGTCCTCTATATGGTGTCAGATCTGTAAGACCAACAGCTATAGGAATCCAACATTAGGTCTTGTTCTGTGGATTCTACAGCCGCATGGAGCCACTTCATGGCAGACTAATTTGCATAGATGAGCTCCCCAGTAAAGCCTCAGAGAGAGGAGCAGAGCACTGGTTACCAGTCTGTCTCCCAGACAGCCTACCGGAAAGCCTGGTGACACAGCAGCCTTCTGCCTAACCACAGAGAGGCTATTGTGGGGCAGGAGCAACGAGATGATGTGATCTGAAGGGCATGGCGGGCAGGATGGCGAAGAGCACAGCAGCTCATACCTGCCACGGACAGTCTCTCCTTTCTCTACTGTGAATTTTGAAACAGGTGTATTGCCTTTGTAAGTGGCTTCCACGCAGTAAAGATAAAACATATGGATTTTATCAGCCTAGGTGAAATAGGAACCCTATGGGTAAGAGAAAAGGCTTAAGTGTGCCTTGTCCTACAATGAAGAAAATAAGGCCAAACATAATAAAAGCTTCCAAATGAAGTCTAGCCCCCTCTATTCTTTCAACTAACCTCTGCTAGGAGAAAAAAAAATTGTTTAACAAGAATTAAAATAAATTCTGTTTAACAAGAACTGCTTATAAAGACTAGGTTTTGACTATTTTCATTCAAGTCCTGGAAACATAAGAGGAATTCATCTATTATCCTCGGCCCACATGGCCAGGCCAGAATTCAAACAATGGAGTACGAAACACTGGAATAACCTGATAAACTCACAAAATCAGGGCCACCCTAACCTCATCCCAAACTGGTTCGACATTTTGCTTGGGGGAACTTGAGGATGATTCTAGATGCACATCATCCAACAGAACTTTCCGCAGTGATGGCAGTATTCTAGATCTGCACTGTCCAATGTGGTAGCCACCAGCCACATGTGGCCACTGTGCACTTGAAATGTAGTTAATATGACTGAGGAACTGCATTTTAAGTTTTATTTCATTTTAGTTAATTTAAATTTAAACAGCCACATGTGTCTAGTGGCTACCAAATTGCACAGTGCAGATTCTAGAAAGTACTAATTCCAGCCATGTCTCTCTAGCATCACTTTTTTCTCTGCCAAAAAAAATGACAACTATCTGCTTCCTTCTGCCTTCTCAGTGATAATACCCAAGATTCCTGCTGGGATCCTGTGGAGACGCAACTCTGTAGTCCCACACATATTAAGTAAAAATTTGCTTGAACTGATTACTTAGACAATGGAGAGATTTCTCACTTCCTCGGTATAGAAAATAAGATTGAAAACCCGCTGAAAGCTCTTCTATACAGATACTTGTCATAAACATGAAAGGAATGACAGGATTAGAAAATCACCACTTGCCCCTCACAGTGTAATAATTGTTCTGAGACAATTTTACCAGTGGGTAAAAGGTTGTTGGGAATCTGACTATTCATATGATGTTAAAGGATCACTCTACAGGTAACTTCTTAGTTACAAAGGGAAAACAGTGCTTTTATGGAGAGACCTGGCGTCTAAAGTGATCAAATTTAACATCACTAATAAAAGGACAGCCTGACAACATGCACCACCTGATATGATGCAACAAGAAAGTATAACATCGCTTTTACATTATTTTTGCGCCCCCCAAAATGATTACCTATCTCTACTCAAGAGGAAAACAAATTTAAAAAATCCACTTTGTAGGGCATTATGCAAGACAATTATCCTGAAAATCCTGACTCCTTAAAAAAAAAAACAACCCTCAATGTCATAAGAGACAAAAAGAAGGAGGGGAGGATTGTTCTAGATTAAAAGAGACTAAAGGGGCTTCCCTGGTGGCACAGAGGTTAAGAGTCCGCCTGCCAATGCAGGGGACACGGGTTCGAGCCCTGGTCCTGGAAGATCCCACATGCCGCGGAGCAACTAAGCCCACGTGCCACAACCACTGAGCCTGCGCTCTAGAACCTGTGAGCCACAGCTGCTGAGCCTGAGCGCCTAGAGCCCGTGCTCCGCAACAAGAGATGCCACCGCAATGAGCAACGAAGACCCAAGGCAACCAAAAATAAATTAATTTAAAAAAAGAAAAAAGAGACTACAGAGGTGACAACCAGGTCAGTCAGAGCACACAGTGACAAGGAGCGGGGGGAGGGGCACGGAGCCACCACGGGCCTGAATTTAAAAAAAGATGACAGCCAAAGGAAACTTTGATTGGATTCTGGATCCTGTGTGTGTGTATAAAATTCATGTTGCTTTCTCAGGTGTGATAAATATACTGTGATTATGTAGAAGACTAGATTCCTAGGGGATACATGCTGAAGTATTTAGGGGTAGAAAGTCATGATGTTTATAACGTACTCTGAGGCACTCAGAAATGGTTGAGAGAGTGAGAGAAAGAGAAAATGACGCAAAAATGTATGACAAAATGTTAATAATTGGCACATCCAGGTTAGAACTTGGATATTCATTGCTCCATTCTTTCAGCTTCTTTTACAGATTTAAAATTTTTCACAACTTAAAAACAATATTTAATTATATCTTTGGTGAAAATGTTTCACAAATACGTGAGTACAATTTCCTGTCTCTATAATTTAATCTAATTTACTAATAATGATGATTCGGGATCCTCATATTACTCCAGGGTCTGAAAAATCACAAATTGTGAAGATTCATGGACATAGGGTGCTATAATAGGTAAATAGGTAGATACAGTCTAATAATTACACGGGTTTTTTAATCCCAGATAAATCTTAGAATATTCTGTTGAGGTTTTCCTCCTAAAAGTGAAGGGCAAGGAGAAAAATGCTAGTTAACTGAAACATATGGTTAACTAAATTCCAACCAAGACAGCCATCCTCAGAGCTGGTTGTGCACATCCCCTGGAAACCCGCAGTTCTGAGCACAGGCCTACCCAGAGTAACTTGGGAGGGCCCCTTGGAGGGTCTCGGAGGTCCCTGCTACTGACATAAGTGCTGAATAGGAGAAAGTAAACCTGCTTCCCAGCTTGCTACTGGGTTTTAAATGCCAAAAGAAAACAGACCAGGGGACTTGCGACACAGACCGTGTTCTGCGATTTCTTTCCCCATTCAAGGCTGTTTACTTCAGGACAATTGAATGATTACTTTTCTGGCAGAGTTGAGGGTCTCTTGGACCAATTCGCAAGGATGATAATGGACCCCTACAAAGGGCCTCACCCTTGGGGCAGGGTGTGTGGTGGTGTGCTGGGCAGCAAGAAATACCAGGTACAGTATTTTAAGTACAGTGCTTCAGAAGACTTAGGGTTCGTTAACTTTCTGAAATTCCTGGTTTTAGGAAACTGTCCACAATATATATTTCCCTCCTGACCTGTTATAACGCTTTTGATCTAGGCTACCATATAAATCTAAAACTTCTGTGCTGTTTCATTACATCATATTTTAGCACTCCCCTGATACATCAGGGTTGAGCTCATCTAAGCACATACAACAGTCTTTTCTTCCAGAATGAACTGAATTATCCTTACTTTCATTAAGAATAAGACAAATGTGGTAATCCCATACCAAATGAGAAAATAAAGCTATCACATTGATGTGCTCATTCTGGAATGAATACAAAAAGTGAATCATTTCCCTTTTGATATAGTATGTACATTCTGATTAACCACCATATAAAATGCCATGAAATCTCAGAAATTTTAGAAGCTAGATTTAATCAACAGGTTTTTACTTTTTAATTGGAATGGCTGAGGTCCTAAATTATTTGGGGAATATGAGACACACATGTTCACATAAAACACTGAACAACAAACAGATCATTATCAGAATTCTCTCATGTCCCAAGTGTAATAACTTGCACTTTGCCTGAGGGACCTTCCTTCTTGAAGGTTGGATATTTCAAAGGAAAGGATTTCCCCTGCTACTTAACTGGTAGTTACAGTCAGGTCTCTGAAAATGAATTTGTGTGTGTATGTGTGTGTATGTGTGTGTATTTTAAGCAGGAGAAAAAAGTGTGAATCCAGGGAACTTAAATGCTTCAATTAACTGTATGCATGTCATTATAGTTGACATTGGGGCCTGGTAATATCCCAAGATTCATGCTCCATGACAGGTACTGCTGCTTTTACCACTGTCCTCAGAGAGTAAAACACTTTCACAACGAGAGAAGAACAGAGTTCAAGCCTGTTTTGTGTCTGATTTATCTACCAGCACCCAGAATCAGATCAGGAAGAAAGCATGCCAGTTAAAGATATGGAAAGGAAAGAAGAAACACTAAAGTCTTTACTCTGATAGCCCCAAATCACCATCCTTAGGCATAATCAAATGATAAACTTGGATGGACACTGAGAAACAAATTGCATTAGAAGAGTCTTTCATTATCTTCTGATTTAAAGAAAAATCTGTGTTTTGTATCTTCTGATTCACCATGATAAGGTACAAGTACACAAATTCATACTTAAAAAGTAAAACGGCATTGGTGCTTAATTAAAATGGTATAAACCATACCCCAGTCATGGCTGAAATAGAAAATTCGAGTTCTCTTTATGACTTAAAAGCCTTGTTTACTAGATCACAAGCAGAATTTTGTGGGGAAAGCATTTGTGGCTCTGAAAATGGGCTGCTCTTAACACTAAGCTCAGCTGTACACGGAGAGACTCGCCAACTCCAGCTTTGGTGCCACACACTGTCCAAAATGGGGCGAGGGGGGACAGACTCTCAAGAACACCAACACATTAATCAGCCCAGAGGAGGGTAGAATAATGATTAACCGGACCTCCTGCCCCTTTTCGAAAAGGGGCAGACGGTTGGCGCACACGGGGAAGGAAGAAAGACACAAACAGCATAAAGAGAAACATCTCAGGTTAGAAAGAGGAGAAAAGCCAGGCCCAGTTAATTTGTTTCTGAGGACGCCCTGTGTCACCTGAAGTACTGCCAGCGGTGTTCATTCTGGTCCTCTTCGGAGGGCTCCTCGACGCCAACTCTGGGCAGCAGAAGAAGGGAACGTGAGTGTGACGGGGACAACAGGGGAACTAGGAGCTCTGGGCACATGACCTGGACCACGTCCATCAAAGAATAAAATCCGCACCCCCTCTTAAACTGTCCCCCTGTTCTCTAAAACCCAGAGAGGCTGCTAAATTTACATCAAAAGCAACAATGTTAGCAGCCACGTCAAATGAGGATTGATTAGGAATGAAGACAAGCCTCTCAAAATATAACGTAATGAAATCAGAGTAATAAATGCAACTCATAGAAAATGACTTCATACAATTTTTCAGGAATTCATCTGTTTTATAAAGCAAGACACATCCATACAAAAACTAGAAAACAGAAAGTTGTTATTAAACATATATTTGAAGTGTTTACACGCAGTTTTACACATATTTGACAGAAAGAACACTGTATCACTGAAAACAGCAAAAACAGAAGATAAAATGGCCTTTTTTTCTAGACAAGTAATCACACTGTCCATGGGTTGTACCCGAAGGTCAGGAACCCAACTTCTGCTATTCTCTTTACCTTATGGCTTCAAGAGTTGACACGGTCTATTTTCACCTCCCTTAATAACTGCTGGGTTATTCAGACTACAATTTGAATTACACCATCATACTAAGAGCAGGGTTTCACAACCTCAGCACTACTGACTGACATTTTGGGCCCTGGCCTCTACCTGCAATATATCACCAGTAGCACCCCGCTCCAGCTGGAGCAACCAAAAATGTCTCCTGACATTGCCAATGTCCCGAGAGGGCAAAACTGCCCATAGTTGAGAACCTCTACTCTTAAGTCCTGCATTCTCAGTGGGGGGTGAAAATTGGTTCTTATGGGACAAAAAATTGTTTTAGATATTACAGTGGTTTGTAGCCCTCTAAAGCACCACAGTACATAAACGGATACATAGATCTGTGGTATGAAAATTTCAGTGGAAGAGGTAGATAAAAAGAACATTTTTAAAGGCTCTTATTCAGAGGGGCAGTGATGGAAAAAAAAGGTTGAGAAACACTGCGCTAGATAATGCCCAAATACTCATGCTACTAATATGCCCTGAAAAAAGCAAGTGAGAACATGATGCTTCTTAAGGTGGTACTTTTAATTAGGTATATGTTCAGAATGTGACTTAAACCAGACTACAGTATTGAAAAATTGTAACAAATTCCAGAAAAGCAAGCTGGATTCCATTAATGTAAGATTCACTAGTAATAATAATAGTAATAGCCGCAGTATTAAGGTTATGATTAGCAATGATAATGTCATAGCTAAAATACACTAAATGCTTTCCATGTGCCAGATGGTACATTTAATGGCAGAATTCTTTATCATGTTTATTTGGTATCACATTTTATCTTCACACTGTTGTCATCCCCATTTACCCAGACAGGAAACTGAGAGCAAGAGAGGTTAAATAAGTTGCCCAAGGTCACAAAGGTAGAAAATGATGGAACCAAGATTGCAACTGAAGCTGTTAGATCCCAGAGCCCTAGCTCTACCCCTTACAGGATATTGCCTTTGACTACAAGGTGGCGTCTTTAAATTCTTTTAAAATATCCAGTAACAAATGCTATTACATAAAGATCTCAGAGCTTCTCCCTGCCTTTATTCCTTAATTTATCTTTAAAGAGCTTTATCTTAAACTCTCAATGTGACAGGATTATACCTAGCAGAGTGACCTTACTTGTCCTTGAGTAATTGTATTGCTGCACTCTGGAGTATGACGGTTACCCTGTTCATTTGGCTGCCTGGGTGTATGCCATTAACCCTCCACAATCACCACCACTTCATTGGTGCGTCACTTGAAGCTGGGCCTTCCAAGAGGACAGCCACCATGCCACCAAAATGTGCTCAG
The DNA here is from genome assembly GCF_003676395.1 of Aethalodelphis obliquidens. Taxonomy (NCBI): domain Eukaryota; kingdom Metazoa; phylum Chordata; class Mammalia; order Artiodactyla; family Delphinidae; genus Aethalodelphis; species Aethalodelphis obliquidens. The sequence goes on from NW_020838015.1 coordinate 7,943,262, forward strand.
GACATAGATGAGGCTCATCTGCTGAATCTGCTCATCTGCTGAATCTGCGCATCTGATGGTTTTTTCAAGTTGCCAAAATTACAACCTTTGTGAATAACAACAACTTGCTCAAGAGACTAAGAAAAATAGTATGTAGTTTGTATATTACCAGAAGGCAATTTGAAGTTTGTATATTACCAGAAAGCAATTTGAGCATTTTGCCATTACGTTTTAAAATAGCAATCACATGCTCAACATCACTAATTATTAGAGAAATGCAAATCAAAACTACAATGAGGTATTACCTCATGCCAGTCAGAATGGCCATCATTAAAAAGTCTACAAATAATAAATGCTGGAGAGGGTGTGGAGAAAAGGGAACCCTCCTCCACTGTTGGTGGGAATGTAAATTGGTGCAGCCACTATGGAGAACAGTATGGAAGTTCCTTAAAAACTAAAAGGAGAATTACTGTATGATCTAGCAATCCCACTCCTGGGCATATATCAGGAGAAAACTATAATTCGAAAAGATACATGCGGGAGTTCCCTGGTGGCCCCCGTGGTTAGGATTCCGGGCTTTCACTGCTGTGACCCCGGTTCAATCCCTGGTTGGGAAACTGAGATCCCACAAACCGTGTGGTGTGGCCAAAAAACAAAACAAACAAAAAAAATACACATGCACCCCAATGTTCATTGCAGCACTATTTACAATAGCCAAGACATGGAAGCAACCTAAATGCCCATCAACAGAGGAATGGATAAAGAAGATGCGATATACGAACACACCACACACACACACACACACACACACACACACACACACGAGATGCAATATTACTCAGCCATGAAAAAGAATGAAATAATGACATTTGCAGCAACATGGATGGTGAATCACTTTGCTGTACTCCTGAAACTAACACAACATTGTAATAAATTAACTATATTTCAGTTTTTTTAATGGTTAAAGAAATAATAAAAAAACAAAATAGCAATCACAAAATTTCAATTTAAGATAAGTTGGATTTCTGGAAAGCAGTGACCTGGCTTTGGATTTGTGGTTATATTCACTTTATATTACACACAGACTAGAAATTAGCCATGGTTAAAAGTCATAGCTGGGCTTCCCTGGTGGCGCAGTGGTTGGGAGTCCGCCTGCCGATGCAGGGGACACGGGTTCGTGCCCCGGTCCGGGAAGATCCCACATGCCGCTGAGCGGCTGGGCCCGTGAGCCATGGCCACTGAGCCCGCGCGTCCGGAGCCTGTGCTCCGCGACGGGAGAGGCCACAACAGTGAGAGGCCCGCGTACAGCAAAAAAAAAAAAAAAAAAAAAAAAAAAAAAAAAAGTCATAGCTAACTCCTAATTATTTATGGAGGAACTCCAAGTCCTACCCTGGGCTTCTGACTTCTGGGCAGCCACTTAGCAGCTGATCAGGACCTCTGTCAGCAGCCTGGAGAAGTAAGAAACAACTAGGTACTGATCTTACTGAGGTCACAGATGTCAAAACACCACACTGAAGTTCAGGGGTTTTCCGAATCATTTTAGAATAAGAACCTGGTCCACATAAATGATCCGTGGCCATTAAGTAACACCATAAGCCCAAGCCACAAAAACCAATCAGTCTCATTACCTTATTTCTGAGGGAATTTCTTTTAATGTAATCTCCGTAAATGTCAGTTTCTACCTCTAACATATCACTATTTATACACATCTGAAAAAAACGCAATGAACTGACACCATATGTATTTTTCACCAATGGTACACTTTGCTTCATTACACTATCTGGGTAGAGTTGGACAGAAAGAAGGAACTAATATAGAAGCAGATTGAAATTGAAAACAGAGAAACAATACAGAAAATCAATGAAATAAAAAGCTAGTTCTTTGAAAAGATCATTAAAACTGACAAACCTCTAGTAAGAGTGAAAGAAAAAAAAAGAGAGAAGATGCAAATTACCAATACTGTGTCATGAATGAAACATGGGATATCACTACAGATCTCACAGACATAAAAACAATAATAAGGTTATGCTATGAACAACATAAACATGACAATTAGATGAAAATGACCAATTTCACAAACTGCCACAACTCACCAATATGAGATATAGCTGTTAAAGAAACTGGCTTCATAATTTATACAATAAAACTCCTGGAAAAGAAGACTCCAGGACCAGTCGGTTTCACTGGAGGATTCCATAAAACCTTCAGGAAGAATTAACACCAATTCTAAACAACCTCTTCCAGAAAACAGAAGAGTAGGAAACATGTCCCAACTCATTTTGAGAGGCCAGATTACCCTGATACCAAATCAAAGGCAGTATGAAAAAAGAACACTACAGACCGGTATCCCAAATCCTTAACAACAGATTAGTTAATAGAATTCAGCAGTATGTAAAACATTTATTTATACACCACAACCAAGTGGGGTTTAACAAGCAAGGGTGGTTCCGTATTTGAAAATTACTCAATGTAACCTATCATATTAACAGGTTAAACAAGAAAAATCCTATGATCATATCAATTGATACAGAAAAGCATTTGATAAAATTCAACATCTGTTCATGATAAAACTCTCAGAAAACTAGCAATAGATGGGAACTTCCTCAACTTGATGATGAACATCTACAAAAACCCTACAGCTAACATCACACTTACTGGCGAAAGACTGAATGCTTTCCCCTTTAAGATCGGGAACAAAGCAAGGATGTCTGCTCACATCACTCTTATTTAACATAGTACTGATGGTCCTAGCCAGAGCAATAAGTTAAGAGAAGGAAATAGCACACTGGTTGGAAAGGAAAAAATGAAACTGTCTCTATTTGCAAATGATCTGATGGTCTACACAGAAAGTCCCAAAGAATTTATAAAAACAAAAACAAACTCTCCTAGAACTAATAAGTGAAATTGGCAAGGTGTCGGGATACAAGGTCAACCTACAAAAACCAGCCTTATTTCTATATCCTGGCAATGAACACACAGAAAGTGAAACTGAAGATAGAATAACATTTAAAATAGCTCAAAACGAAGAAGAAATACTCAAGACGTAACTCTAACATACACAGGCATTCTATGCTGAAAACTATAAAATACTGCTAAAAGGAATCAAAGAAGACATAAATAAATGGAGAAATGTGCCATTTTCATGGATTGGAAGACTGAATGAGGTAAAGATGTCAATTCTCCCCAAATTGATATACAGGTTTAATACAATTCCTATGAAAATCCCAGCACAAGTTTTTTTTAAGATGTAGTCAAGCTTATTTTAAAATGTATACAGAAAGGAATTAGAAGAGCTATGACAATTTTGAAAAAGAATAAAGTGGGAGGACCCACTCTGCCTGATGCTCAAGATTATCATATAACCATAGTTATCAAAAGTGTGGTACTGGTGGAGGTACAGACACATAAATCAACAGAGCAGAATAGAAACAGACCCGAATGCATACAGCCAACCGATTTCTGGCAAAGGAGAAAAAGTAATTCAATGGAGTAAGGACAGTCTCTCTTACAAATTGTGCTGGAACAACTGGATAGCCATAGTCAAAAAAAATAAAATAAAACCTCAACCTAAACCTCATGTCTAATATAAAAATTAACTTAAGATGGATCACAGATTTAAATGTAAAGCATAAAACTAAAAAACTTTTAGAAGATAACACAGAAGAAAATCTTTGGGACCTAGGGCTTGATGAAAAGTCTTTAGACATAACACCAAAAGCATGATGTTAAAAATAAATAAATAAGTTGCATTTCATTAAAATTAAAAGTTCTGCTCTATGACAGACTGTTAAAAGACAAGCTACAGACTAGGAGAAAATATTTGCAAACCACATATCTGATAACAGACTAGTATCTAGAACAAATAAAGAATTGACAAAACTCAATTAAAAAAACCAAATAATCCGGGCTTCCCTGGTGGCGCAGTGGTTGAGAGTCCGCCTGCCGATGCAGGGGACGCGGGTTTGCGCCCCGGTCTGGGAGGATCCCACGTGCCGCGGAGCGGCTGGGCCCGTGAGCCATGGCCGCTGAGCCTGCGCGTCTGGAGCCTGTGCTCCGCAACGGGAGAGGCAACAGCAGTTGAGGGGCCCGCGGACCGCAGAAAAAAAAAAAAAAAAAAAACAAATAATCCAATTAGAAAATGGACAAAAACCTTGAACAGATATTTCACCATTGCTTATTTGAATGGCAAATAAGCACATGAAGAGATATTCAACATCATCAGCCATGAGAAATGCAAATTAAGACCACAATGAGGTAGCCCCACATACCTATTAGAACTAAAATAAAAAAGTGTCAACACCAAATGCTGGCAAGGATATGGGAGAAACTGGATCCCTCATGCGCAGTCATTTCCTGACCTCTCACCATGTGCTAGCTGTTATGTTCTAAGTGCGATATATATCCCATTAATATTTTCACAATCCAATTATTATTATATGTGTACATATACAGCTTGCACACATCAGGGAAAGTAGCCCCCACTCCCGGCTCTGGGTAGGACTACTTCAATGGCCCATTTTTTGAAAAGGGTTATGAGAAGTGCAAAATGTCACAAGTCAACTGTCTACTCTCGGTGGAAAGTTATTTGGTCCTGTATGTGTTGGGGGGGGGCGGTCAGAAAAGAACTTATGAAATAGCCTGAAAAACAAACACGATTTAACCAGGCTCTGAGCATCCAGGGCACCTACTGGGTAACCAGATAAATAGGAGCAGGAAGTAATCTCAGAGAGGTCACCAAATGCAAAGGTTCTCAACTCTGTGCAGGGTAAACCTCCTTTCTTGCTCTTATTCTGCTACACAGAACAAAGATGAGACCATCTTATGTCTCAAGTTTAAAGCCAAAAATCTGTACATTTTCTTCTTCAGATTTCTACTTCCACAGATGAATTATCTTCCTTAATATGACTCGAGATTCACGCCAGGAAACTGAAATTTTAATCATCCTGAATTTTACAACATGAAAACGGTCCCTAACACAGCAAGCCTTTCGGGCAGTATAGCACAGTAGCTAAGAGTGTGCCTGGGTTCAAATCCCAGCTTGCCCACTTAAAGCTTTGTGACCTTGGGCAAGTTATTGCTCTGTGCCTCAGTTTCCTCAGCTCTAAAATGAAAATAATAGTAGTAGCTCCCTTATAGGAATGCTATGAGGATTATCTTAATGTACGTGTTGGCATCTCAACCAACAACTGCGCACAAACGTTAGCTATTGTAAGACTCTTACTGATAAGCCCACCCAGGTTCTGCAGACCCACTCAGATCTGAGGCTGAGACCCACTAACCCAGAAATGGTGCAGCCGGCAGTGGCCACGCTCAGGAATCCCTGCCTCCCATCAATATAAAAGTTCCAGAAGAGGGAGACTATTCTCTCAAATCCCAGTTTTCTCCCTGACCCCAAGGATGACTGCAAGATCCTTGTCGGTTTCTCCCTCCTTCACGCTAGGTGTACTCCGCAGTTGTCAGCCCTGAGCAAACTAACAGCCAGCAGAGAAAGAACAAAAAACATTGCCATCTTGTGGCTTTTCAGAGAATTCTTCACACCTATGCGCCACCCAAGTCTTCTCATTCCCAGCATGTTCACCCTTTGCAGATCTGAAACTGAGGCAAGTGGCAAGAGCACTTTCGATGACGCAGAGGACACACTTAGAGCTGCAGGGAGAAAAGGTGACAGCACGCTTTTATTTAACGTGAAGGAATACAGAGGCTGAAAAGACATGAGGAGCTTGTCTTAAACCAGGGTCAGAGTTAGGCTGTGGGTCTCCTGACCCCTGTTCCAATGTCCTCTTTACTGTAAGGTGCTGGAGCTCACAAGCACAGTTTGCAATTCAAATGCTCTTAAAAAAAATCAAACTTGGGTCAATGACCTTCCATGCTGACACAGCTACAAAACCACAGGCCGGGGATGTCCATGAGGCTGCAAGAAGCGAGGGTTATGCAGGAAATGTCACCTCTTCTGTGCATTAAAGCAAGAAGAGACGGCGGCATACAGTTTCCTCCTAAAACAAAACTCTAATGGCCTCCCTTTATTTCCAGCTGATGAGCTTATTTTTCAAGGCCTTAGGTTTGATTTCAAAGGAATGTGAAATGCCAGACATTGCCAGCAGCTATGTCTATTCTCTCTCCTGCAGCTTTAAGACTTTTTGAATTCTTGCCCTAATGTCGCGGCACTAGCAAGGTCCAGGTGTTTCTAATTCCTTGTGTTTTTGTACCCACAAACAGTTTAATGATTTTTTTTTCTCGTGGAAAATTCAATACTCTGAATTTTTATTTATTGTTTTTAAATTTTTAATCTTTCCCCAAACAAAACAAGAAACTATAAAAGCCTTCCATGCACTAAGCTATATGTAGCACCCCCTGCACGGGAATAGTGACATAGTTAGACACAAAACTGGCCTTGGTTTCAAACCAACCTTATATTAAGCCATGACAACATGGGCGTCGTGCCTCCACCAATGATCCAGACGGTGAAGAAGACAATGAGGAGGGTGGTTGTGAACATCATCTGGCGTGCGTAAGATGCCGTGTCTCGGATAGCCAGTGCAAATGCCATCGCTCCCCTGAGGCCTGCAGGGACCAAAGAGGAAGCTGTCCTGTCATAAGGATAAATAACAATGTGTCCTCAAATCCACTGCTGCCACCTGGGGCTAATAAATTGTATCTGCTTATGCTTCAGAAGTCGAGTTGTTTTATACAGAAAATAACTTTAAAGGAATAGGATTTCCTCCTATTTGAAGTTTTCTTTTGCAAAATGCCCAAATGCAATGAGAAAAACACTGCACCTCTTTGTATAGCACATTTTAGAATAATACTCTTTTATTACTGAAATAATTCTCCTGCTAATAACATGAACCAAAAAGAAATATAAATAAGAAATAATCATATAAGCTCTCTAAGTCTGTGATCCAAGTACTACCCCAGCACTATACAGTCATTATAAACTTAAGAAGCAGGCTAGGTATGAGTATGTGAAATGCACAAAACAGCTCAGCATTTCCTGAGCAAAGCCAAGCAGAGAAGTAACAGTATAACCTGATCTATATCAGGAGTTGGTGAGTTTTCTGTAAAGTGTCAGATAATATTTTAGGCTTTGTGGGCCAAGAGGAAAAACCAAGGATGTTATGTAGGTACTTACATAAAAGAGAGAAAACAAATTTCCACAAAATTTTATTGACAAAAACCAAGAGCATAATAAGTACTATAAGTATAATATATAAGTGCCATGTTATAAAACTATAATAAGTAATTATAATAAGTAATAATAATTATTATAATAATGAGTTCAATTTATTGTAATCCAGGTCTACTAGTGAAAAGAATGGAATTCTTCTGGGGGTGGGAGATTTCAGTTAATTGGGTTTCAAAGTTAGTGTCCCCTATCATCAAATAGGTTGCAAATATTCATCTGTAAAAGCCATTCTTAGCCCGTGGGGTAGATGAAAACAGGCAGCAACCAAATTTGCTGACCCCTGGTCTACAGCCACATTTTTATGTTCTAGAGCTTCTCTTTCTAAGCTCTTTTGTTCCTTCCCCATACCATGCTCCTAATTTGTTCTATAGTAAAGACTTAATCCATGGTCTTTAATAGCTATCTAGTATAAATTCCTATTCACCATGCGTAAGGCTGTGTGTATATTATGAGAATGAAAAATTAACACTCATTATATTTCTTCACATATTTTCCCACCTTTTCCAATAATTTCACAATTTCATTAACCTGAGAACTTCACAACAATTCACTAAAGAAGAGTGATTCAGCAAAATATACATTAAAAAATAGAGCAAAGTTGATGTTCTCTATTAATCTGTCCTAGTCAAATATTGACACACATCTAGACCATCCTACAGCCAGCTACGACACCACTTAATATTTAAACCTTTAAATGGACGTTGTCTCAAAGAAGAAAACTTGAGGGCCAGAGAGAGACAACACATGCTCCATTTTTCTTTATTAGGTAAACACTGTAAGCAATATGAAGGTGAAACCTCAGGTATTTCTTTCATAGCCTTGAAGAATGAGTTCCTTTTGAAAGCCAGATTTCTCCCAGCAGAAAATAATTTTGATAGGAGATATCTTTAACAGCACTGTGTACTTCTCAGTCTTTCAGCACAGAAGATAATGAACACACTTAAAAGTTTGTCTAGGTGATAGAGCTATCTCCAATTAATCTTTCTCTTTCCACTGGCATTTTTCTAATATGTATGGACGATCTGGTCTGTCATTGCCCTCCTCAGAAACCTCTAACGTTTCTCAGCTGCTCTTGGATAAAAGCCCAACTCTTTGGCATAGCACTGGAGCTTCTCCGTGGTCTAGACTCCAGCAATGATTCTTGAAGTGTGGTCCTCAAACCAGCTGCAGCAGCAGCAGCAGCTGAGAAGATGTTAGAGATGCAAATTCTCGGGGCTCACCCCATACCCTCAGAATCACACTCTGGTGGTGGGGCCCAGCAATCTGCTATTAACTGGCCCAACAGGTGATTCAGATGCAACCTGAAGGCTTGCACCAGTTCACATGCAATTTCCCTTTCCAACCTCACTCTCGTTCTGCATTATCCCATGTGTCTCATATTTAAACCAGACTGCTACCCTTCCCTGAAAAAGCCACACACAGCAATGCTTTCCTGCCCTTCCAACCTGCCACCTCCTGAAATGCCACTGCATCCAAGTCCAGTTCGAAGGCTACCCCTTGGCGAAGATGGCCCTGGGCCCTGCTTTTCTTTTGTGCAATTCACTAGCCTCTCTTGTGCAATTCACCAGCCTCTCTTGGGAGAAACTTAGCTCTTTGTACACCTGTCTCCCCGCAGTGGACTGTGAGCTCCTGGAAGGAGGTGGGTTTCTGTATCCTCCACAACCTTGAAGTGTGACTTATATAACAAGGATGCTCAACAAATGTGTGTCAGAGTGAAAGGAAATCATTAAGGCGGGCTGTGTACTTAAGTGCAGATGCAAGCAAGGACTAGACAAAGCAACTGCTTTGCTGAGCAGTGCCTGCTGGTGTGATTTCAGTATGACTCTCTGAGGCCTCCAAGAACTACTGTGTGGCAGTAAAGGGCTGCTACTCACGCTGCCTCTTGTACAGCCTCTCCCCCTTCCCGGACAGAGGCACCTTTAAGGGTCACGGTGGCCTTTTGCCTATCTCCTCCCTCTGCTCTACAGAGATGCTCTTACTTGGGTCTCGTCTATAAAGTCGGATGCTTTCCACTCTCACTGCACCATCTACCTCATGCCAATTGCTCTCTCCTTTCTTTATCTCCACATATTTCTTTATTGTCCTTTGTCCCCTCAGTGGCTTCTCCACTCTTCTCAGCTTTGTAGTGAAGAGGAAGCATTTGGGAGACAGTGTAAGTCAAGCAGAACTATCACAGCTGTTATCTTCCAGTTTGGGGCTCATCTTGCTAATGTGAGTATATTTTATTTCTTTTACTCCATAGAAAGTTAATAAAACTCATTTTATTTACATTTTGTTTTTACCTGAAAACATCATCATGTGTTGAAAATTCCAGCCAATCTTGTGCCTTCTGCCCAAGTTGAGGAAGAAGGAGAGCGGGTAGATGTGTGCAGCTCTTCCCAGGAAGATGGCAACCTGGCCGCCAGGTGGAGGTTAAGGGCCCAACAGGTTTCCAGGATAGCACTTTCACACAACCTGTGACTGAGCAGAGAATTTTAGGAATGCCATGACACCTTGCTGTGATCAGGAGAGTTGCACAGAGAAGGCAGGCTGTCTCATTTCCCACCAAACAAGTCTCAGCAGCAAGTGGGATTCCACTGGCCAATTTTCCCAACCTCCTGGCTCACAGAGACAATTTTTGGCCTGTTAAACACACTGTTGTAACTTCTTGATTTGATTAAACTGATATGGACCAAGTCTCCGACCTAGCTAAAAATGAGTCCAGAAATAAGCTAAGGTGCCGTGGCTGGGGTGGGGAGTTAAGAGAAGCAAACAGCGTGCTGGACTCTATTGGAAGAAAAAAAATCACAAGAAGAAAAAATTACTAACCCCTGAGTCAAACTATAAAGAGAAAGCTTGGTGGGTGAGCTTGTAAGCTTTGGTTGGAAGTAAACATCAGGGGTTTGTATGACCAGGAAGATACTACAAATAAGAGGTGGGGAAACTTACAGTATTCCTACCATGAAGACATATTCATATTCCTCACAAGGATCACCCTGGGGAGATTTATCTGCCTAAGTGGCTAACATATCTTTGGGGAGGTAAGAGATGGAAACGGAGGAGTGTGGAAGAGGAACTCTTACTGTGCAAACCAAAGAATTCAGGGAAACCGGTCATTCGTCACTTGCTGAGTTTAGAACAGAGCCCAGCAGAGAGATGCACACTGCCCTGGTCATAGGAGGAAACCACTGTGGGAGCCAGAGGAACAGGGAGCTTCCGTTTCGACCAGCCGGAGCTGCAGCTGTTTCAGACAGAAGCGAGGGCGGGACTGTCTTCTGCCTTCTCTAGGATAAAATACTAACTACTTTTCTTCTTTTCTCGCTCTCTTTTTTTCCCCTTTTTGCTATTGTTTTGTTTTCTTTTTCACAGAAGGAAAGAGGTCGTGCTTATAACATTCTATCCCAGGAGCCACGCATAAGTCCGCAAGTGGAAGCGGCCTTCAGGATTCACAGAGGCCCCGGCTCCCCCTTGAACAAGGCCCCCGCGCTGTAAACAAGGCAGCACTCTCACTATCTCTCACAGGATGCCGCGCTAAGAATACACATCAAAATGACATGCCAGGTCTTTCTTAAGAAAAAAAACACTGATCCGCTGGATCTTTAGCTCTTGGTCTGTTGAGTGTGTAAATCTAAGAAATGAGCCCCAGTTGAAGCAGATAACACTCTAACTGGCAGGACTCTGGCATGGCATTAGGCCACTGTCGCTCTCTAGCTGCTTGGTGAGTATCATTTATACCTGCACAATAAATGAGAAGCCCAGAAGAGAAAAATACTCCTTTTTGGGGGGGCCAGCATCCCAAGATCTAAGGATACCCATGAGACCTCAGAAAAGGCAATAGTGGACTCCTGCTATAGTTCCAAGGCCCAGAAGAGTTCACTTTAACGAAAACAATAAGGATCTGAGGCCAACTGAGCAAAGCCCTCAGCTGTCCACGTACTGCTGGGCATTTGTATCTCTCCTCACTTGAGAGGAGCCAACCCCCAAAACTGTGTCTCTCTTCCAAAAACTGCTCTCACGATGGGACTAGATCAAAGAACCCAGTATTTCTCCATTTCATCTGCCCTTCCTCTCCATTTCTTTTCTTTTTTTTTTTTTTTTTTTGCGTTAAAGAAAAGGGTCACCATACGGAAGCTTGGGTGAAAGCGTGCACACTGCCTGTGGGCTGCCCTGGGCGGCGAGAGGAAGGGCTGCTTGCAACCACGTGCAGCTGAGAGCAAGAGACACAGAACCTTCAGGTCTTCCAAACGGGGAAGCTCCTGGATTGGAATTCACGTGGCGATGAGAAAAAAACAATTTGGGGGACTGATACTGGTTGCTGATTTTTAGCTCTGCTAGGAAGGGTGCTTTAAAAAACAAACTACCACCTGCCAATCACCAGTGTAACAGAAAGGCCACCTTACACAGAAAATGCAGAAAGGGTAACCCTAGAATCAACACCGGTCCTTGAAATCAAATACACTTAGCTTTATATTTACCACTTAAGCCTTCTTTTTCTCATCATAAAAATACCATGAACCAGTGCTGGCTCAGTCACCTCCCCGCCAAACTAGAAATTATTGTTGTTACAGCTTCCGCAGCAGTGGTCGTCTTTCCGTGTAGAAAATGGGGGAACCAAAAAAAGGATACAAAAGCTCCAATGATGAAAACGGGGCTGAAAACGTGCTTCTGGAAGGTAAACAGCGCCAGGCCCATGTAGGAGAAGATGAAGTTCTCTGCCAGGAAGTGTAACACCTCAAAGAGCTGCACAAAAAGGGAAAAGGAAGCCGTAAACCCTGTGGGTCCCCTCCCTTGTATTCGCAGGTCACTTGTGGGGACACAGGCCTCTCCCTCACCTGCTTCGTTCGACTTCTTGATTCCACCGACAGATTGTTGTAGGTGTAATGAGCTTGTGTGATTCCACAGAAAAGGACAGCTACAACGCCTGGCAAGAGAGTTTAAAAAAAAAAATCAATGGAGGGAAAAAAAGAAGCAGAAAAAAATCCTACCTGAAACAAAAAGTTAAGGTAGTCAAGCCCAGCATATCCAACTTCCTGAAAGTTTTTGAAAATTTCCTATTACTGAAAGCTCCCTCTGCCCACACTTCTCGTATCAACCTTTGCTTCTCCCAACCCTGCCCTCCTTCAAAGACAAGGCCACTGATTTACCTCTTGTTCCAGATTTAAGAGTATTCTCTCCCCTCTTCTAAACTCCTACTGAATTGGCCATCTCTATATGGCATGGCATTTAGCATTCATTCCCTCAAAGAGACTGTGAAGTGTGCGCCCATCACACACTTTTGTCATATTCCTCTCTGTTCACTGAATGAATGCATTTAATTTCAAACCAATGCTTTATATTTTTGCATGGTCTAGGGCTTCAGACAAAATGGATCCAGAGTACTAGTCCAATTATCCTGGCCCTGATAATCTAGATTTCTGGTTAACGGTGACTATTTTATTGTGTAAGACAATTAACACACCTGGGACTTTGCCTATATATTTACAGATGATTGTCAAGTTTTAAAGGAAGTGGGGCATATAAAGATATGCTGCAATATTTTGAAAAGACGATAAAAAGGACTTCCGAATTACCTGGATTATGTATATATAGTAACTGTACTTGAGTTTTCTAATAGAAAAATCCAATGATTTATTTTTTTTAATGAGGGAATGTGAGGAACTAAAACCACATGATCACTCCCACTAATAATCTATGAAACGGGCACCATAAAAACACAGTATTGAAAAGCAATGATTAAACAGACCAAAAACAAAACAAGGAAAAATTGTGCTCACACTCATCTGAGTAAAAGCAAAATTACCTTTAAAAGGATATATATTTTGCTTGTTATTGCTACTGTTTGTAAAATAACGAAGCAATCCAGGGGAGGATACAAATGAGGTGTTAATATATTCAGTAACTTTTGCAGCTAAGTATCTACTTATAGTTAGAACGAGTACTCAAGGATGTAACTGAGTTTGAAACAATAAAGCTTATCCTTTAAAAAATATGTAGCTCTGGGAAACTAAATTATTCATAAGGCAGAACACCAGCCTTGCTCAGCAGTCCTCCATATGGACACTCCGTGAGTGGTTTATCAACTCTGGGCAGCAGCTATTTAAGAATTCTTCGCTCCCCTCAAGCTCCCACAGCCTCCGCCACAGTGAGGGGAAGGGTGGCCAAGGGCAGAGGAAACCCACCGGTAAACCCACAGGCTTCTGCCAAAAGGAAGGTGCTCCACGACATCAGGAAGAAGAGCGCCGTCTCCAGCAGGGGGAAGCAGTGCAGCTTGGTAAACTTGGTCACGTCAGCTCCTGTCAAGGAACTGTCTCCAGCAACAAGCATCAGGGTCACCGAGAACCACGCTCTCTTAGCCCAGGACCCCTCCCTAAGGGCTACCCTTTCCCTTCGGCTCTTCCTTTGGGGCCCCAGAGCTGCTGCTTGGTTTTGAAAGTAAAGAAAATGAAGCTTCCCAGTAGAATAGAGGTTTCCAAGGGCTGGGAGAGGGGAGGATATAGGGATCATATTGTTTAATGGGCACACACTTTCTGTTGGGGATGACGAAGAAGGTTCGGGAAATAGCGGGGATGGTTACACAACACTGTGGATGCACCTAAGGCCACTGAATTGTACACTTAAAATGATTAAATCTTAACCTGTGGAAGGCTTGCCTGCTCATTCTGCACTTTGCTTTTATGTTGGTTGGTTTGTTGGTTGGTTGGTTTTTAAGGCAATATTGTGCAGTCCTTGGCTTAAGGAAGGCCACCTTGCTGTAATTCCCCCAGATAGTCCCTGGCTACTTACGGCCACGTTAGTCCCATATGGCCTGGAACAGTGGACAACAGCAGTCAGGCTGCGGCTAAAGTACTTCACAGCCTGCTTCCTCCCAGCCTCCTGAGAGGTGGTCCCTGATTCCCAGCCTCCTCCTGGCTCTTCCACTCTTTCAGCCCCACCCCACCCCCCAAAAAAACTGACACTTCCCCCAAGCTCCTATCTCCGACAGGTTTATAGGGAGGACAGAAAACACAAAGGTGAGGACAGAGCTAAGCCAAGAGCTACACTCTCAAACATTTTCTCAAACTCTTAGCTAGGCCATCGACTGTCATGTTTCACCAAAGGGTGACATTTCAGGAGCCCCCAGCCCCCAGTGGGACAATTAATTTAAGATTCATTTCGGAAAGGAAGAACTGAGAACTTTCTTTTCCCAAGTGCGATGCCACATAGTCATACTTAGGCAGGGGCAGAAACTACAAAAAGGATATTAGAGCAGTCACAACACCAGTCACAGCTCCCATGGTAAAAGAGCCACTAAATATACCTAGAAAAATGCCAACTGACTTAAAAAAGGCAGCAGCATCAAAGGCGTGAGTGTTCAGCCCCGCTGGCTGGTAGGCAACAATAGACCTGGAGTTTAAAGAGAGAGTTAAAAAACACTAAGCTGGTTTTACACCATGGTACTTACAAATATCGACAAACATAGGCATCTACACTCTGCAGAGCACTCCCCATGGTGTATTCATTTAATTTAATCTGCAGTCACCATGTTATGATGGTATCGGCATTCCAACCGCTGCCAACTGGACAAAGCAACGTAACTTTATCAACTAAGTCGATAAACCTCATTTAGAAGAGCACCCAATTCAAAATTTAACACTTTTAAGATGGGCCTCTGATTTTAGCCCAGAGCATTCAGGAAGCCAGAGTCTCTCTTCCCAGGCAGAAATATTGTTACTTACGAGGACAGTACAATGGCAACAGCATCATTTAGGACACTTTCTCCAAACAGAAGTGCGTAAAGGTCCACATCTGCATGCAATTCATTAAATATCGCCAGGACAGTCACTAAAACATGGGACAAAAGCATACAAGTTAGTTTCGGTTTCTGACTTTAAGCCATTGATAACAAATTCATAGAAGCAATTCTTATCTTTGGTGGGACAGGGTGGTTTGGGAGACAGGAAGGAAGTCAAAGATGGGTCGTCTGTCTATGGCAGAAATGAAAATGGCAATCTTCCTAATCTTAATGAGGAGTGATATGATGCTTGATTCTAATAACACTGTGCTCTCAACTGTAATCTCATCACACTTTGAAAACACTTCTATTACAGAACGTAAAAAATAATCACAATTAATGTGACTTGGCTCTACTGGTGGGGTGAAATCTCTTTGAAGGCAGAAACCCTATTTTATTTTTTATTTTATTGAAGTATAGTTGATTTACAAAGTTGTGTTAGTTTCAGGTTACAGCAAAGTGATATCTGAATACACACACACACACTCTTTTTCGTATTCTTTTCCATTATGGTTTATCACAGATACTGAATATAGTTCCCTGTGCTAGTTTATCCATTCTACTGATATATATAACAGTTTGCATCTGCTAATCCAAATCTCCCATTCCATCCCTCCCCCACCCTCCTCTCCTTTGGCAACCACAAGTCTGTTCTCTATGTCTGTGAGTCTCTTTCTGTTTCATAGATAGGTTCGTTCACGTCATATTTTAGATTCCAAATTAAGTGATATCATATGGTATTTGTCTTTCTCTTTCTGACTTACTTCACTTAGTATGATAGTCTCTGGGTCCATCCATGTTGCTGCAAAGAAACCCTATTTTATTTTATTTTATTTTTCATTTTATTTTTTAAATTAATTAACTAATTTATTTTTGGCTGTGTTGGGTCTTTGCTGCTGCGTGTGGGCTTTCTCTAGTCGTGGGGAGCTGGGACTACTCTTCGTTGCGGTGCGCAGGCTTCTCATTGCGGTGGCTTCTCTTGTTGTGGAGCACAGGCTCTCGGCGCGCGGGCTCAGTAGTTGTGGCGCACAGGCTTAGTTGCTCCACGGCATGGGGGATCCTCCCGGACCAGGGATCGAACCCATGTCCCCTGCATTGGCAGGTGGATGCTTAACCACTGCGCCATCAGGGAAGTCCCATAAGCACCATTTTAATCTCAAAATCTTAGTGGTAAAGCATTGGAAAAAGGACTCCGCACATGGAAAGATCATAAACCTGGGCTCGCTGGGGATCTGAAGAGCATGTAAACTTGGTGCTAGCTGGCTCTGCCATGCTCCCAAACTAGAAGATAAAAGTGCAGGTTCAATTTCCTGGTAATTTGTCATCGGCCCAGACTTACACCTTTTAAGATCCAAAAGATACAACAAAAAGTTTATTCAAAAATTTGTAATATAAGAGAATGGACTTGAGGATATGGGGAGGGGGAAGGGTAAGCTGTGACAAAGCGAGAGAGTGGCATGGACATATATACACTACCAAACGTAAAATAGATAGCTAGTGGGAAGCAGCCGCATAGCACAGGGAGATCAGCTCGGTGCTTTGTGACCACCTAGAGGGGTGGGATAGGGAGAGTGGGAGGGACGTAGACGCAAGAGGGAAGAGATATGGGAACATATGTATATGTATAACTGATTCACTTTGTTATAAAGCAGAAACTAACACACCACTGTAAAGCAATTATACTCCAATAAAGATGTTAAAAAAAAGAATATAATCTGGAAAAAAATAACGTAATACTTTGCTGTACACCTAAAACTAATGTAACATTACATATTAACTACAATAATTTAAAAATTTTAAATTAAAAATAAAAAAAACATAATGGGGGCAAAATGCCTATTTCTGGTCATTCAAGTTTGAGTTTAGAGCTAACAAAATCAATTTTTCTTTAAATGTCTGTTAATGACCACCAGGAATAAAAAGAAAGAACATGGAAATAGAAACCCTATTTTATTGATCACTGTGCTCCAGCATAGGGTCGGGGCACAGTGAAGGTTTAATAAAGGATTACGAAATAATGAAAGTCTTCATTTATAACAGAGTATACATAATTACACTTCTCACAGTTTTCACATTTCATAGACATTTAAAAATCAGCTATTTTCCATTATGAACCAAGATGGCAGAGTAGAAGGACGTGCTCTCACTCCCTCTTGTGAGAACACCAGAACCACAACTAGCTGTTGGACAATCATCCACAGGAAGACACCAGAACTTACCAAAAAAGATACCCCACATCCAAAGACAAAGGAGAAGCCACAATGAGATGGTAGGAGGGGCGCAATCACAGTAAAATCAAATCCCATAACTGCTGGGTGGCTGACTCACAGACTGGAGAACACTTATACCACAGATGTGCACCCACTGGAGTGAAGGTTCTGAGCCCCACGTCAGGCTTCCCATCCTGGGGGTCCAGCAACGGGAGGAGGAATTCCTAGAGAATAAGACTTTGAAGGCTAGTGGGATTTGATTGCAGGACTTTGACAGGACTGGGGGAGACAGAGACTCCACTCTTGGAGGGCGCACACAAAGTAGTGTGCACATCGGGACCCAGGGGAAGGAGCAGTGACCCCATAGGAGACTGAACCAGACCTACCTCCTAGTGTTGGAGGGTCTCCTGCAGAGGCGGGGGGTGGCTGTGGCTCACCATGAGGACAAGGACACTGGGAGCAGAAGTTCTGGGAAGTACTCCTTGGCGTGAACCCTCCCAGAGTCTGCCATTAGCCCCACCAAAGAGCCCAGGTAGGCTCCAGTGTTGGGTTGCCTCAGGACAAACAACTAACAGGGAGGGAACCCAGCCCCACCCATCAGCAGACAAGCAGATTAAAGATTTACTGAGCTCTGCCCACCAGAGCAACACCCAGCTCTACCCACCAGTCCCTCCCATCAGGAAACTTGCACAAGCCTCTTAGATAGGCTCATCCACCAGAGGGCAGACAGCAGAAGCAAGAAGAACTACAGTCCTGCAGCCTGGGGAACAAAAACCACATTCACAGAAAGAGAGACAAGATGAAAAGGCAGAGGGCTATGTACCAGATGAAGGAAGAAGATAAAACCCCAGAAAAACAACAAAATGAAGTGGAGATAGGCAATCTTCCAGAAAAAGAATTCAGAGTAATGATAGTGAAGATGATCCAGGACATCGGAAAAAGAATGGAGGCAAAGATCAAGAAGATGCAAGAAATGTTTAACAAAGACCTAGAAGAATGAAATAACAAACAGAGATGAACAACACAATAACTGAAATGAAAACTACACTAGAAGGAATCAATAGCGGAATAACTGAGGCAGAAGAACGGATAAGTGACCGCAAGACAGAATGGTGGAATTCACTGCTGCAGAACAGAATAAAGATAAAAGAATGAAAAGAAATGAAGACAGCCTAAGAGACCTCTGGGACAACATTAAACGCAACAACATTCGCATTATAGGGGTCCCAGAAGTAGAAGAGAAAGAGAAAGGACCCAAGAAAATATTAGAAGAGATTATAGTCGAAATCTTCCCTAACATGGGAAAGGAAGTAGCCACCCAAGTCCAGGAAGCACAGAGAGTCCCACACAGGATAAACCCAAGGAGAAACACACGGAGACACATAGTAACCAAATTGGCAAAAATTAAAGACAAAGAAAAATTATTGAAAGCAGCAAAGGAAAAACGACAAATAACATACAAGGGAACTCCCATAAGGTTAACAGCTGATTTCTCAGCAGAAACTCTACAAGCCAGAAGGGAGTAGCATGATATACTTAAAGTGATGAAAGGGAAGAACCTACAACCAAGATTACTCTACCCAGCAAGGATCTCATTCAGCTTCCATGGAGAAATCAAAAGCTTTACAGACAAGCAAAAGCTAAGAGAATTCAGCATCACCAAACCAGCTCTACAGCAAATGCTAAAGGGGAAATGCTAAGTGGGAAACACAAGAGAAGAAAAGGACCTACAAAAACAAACCCAAAACAATTAAGAAAATGGTAATAGGAACATACATATCGATAATTACCTTAAACGTGAATGGATTAAATGCTCCAAGCAAAAGACACAGCCTTGCTGAATGGATACAAAAACAAGACCCCTATATATGCTGTCTACAAGGGACCCACTTCAGACCTAGGGACACATACAGACTGAAAGTGAGGGGATGGAAAAAGATATTCCATGCAAATGGAAATCAAAAGAAAGCTGGAGTAGCAATATTCATATCAGATAAAATAGACTTTAAAATAAAGAATGTTACAAGAGACAAGGATGGACACCACATAATCATCAAGGGATCAATCCAAGAAGAAGATATACAATTATAAATATATATGCACCCAACATAGGAACACCTCAATACATAAGGTAACTGCTAACAGCTATAAAAGAGGAAATCGACAGTAACACAATAATAGTGGGTGACTTTAACACCTCACTTATACCTATGGACAGATCATCAAAAAAGAAAACAAATAAGGAAACAGAAGCTTTAAATGACACAATAGACTAGATAGATTTAATTGATATTTATAGGACATTCCATCCAAAAACAGCAGATTACACTTTCTTCTCAAGTGCGCACGGAACATTCTCCAGGATAAATCATATCTTGGGTCACAAATCAAGCCACAGTAAATTTAAGAAAATTGAAATCGTATCAAGCATCTTTTCTGACCACAACGCTATGAGATTAGAAATGAATTACAGGGGAAAAAACGTAAAAAACACAAACACATAGAGGCTAAACAATACGTTACTAAATAACCAAGAGATCGCTGAAGAAATCAAAGAGGAAATCAAAAAATACCTGGAGACAAACGACAATGAAAACACGACAATCCAAAACCTATGGGATGCAGCAAAAGCAGTTCTAAGAGGGAAGCTTATAGCTATAAAAGCCTACCTAAAGCAACAAGAAAAATCTCAAATAAACAATCTAATCTTACACCTAAAGGAACTAGCGAAAGAAGGAAAAACAAAACGCAAAATTAGCAGAAGGAAAGAAATCATAAAGATCAGAGCAGAAATAAATGAAATAGAGACAAAGAAAACAATAGCAAAGATCAATAAAACTAAAAGCTGGTTCTTTGACAAGATAAACAAAATTGATAAAGCATTAGCCAGACTCATCAAGAAAAAGAGGGAGAGGACTCAAATCAATAAAATTAGACATGAAAAAGGAGAAGTTACAAGAGACACCACAGAAATACATAGCATCCTAAGAGACTACTACAAGCAACTCTATGCCAATAAAATGGACAACCTGGAAGAAATGGACAATTTCTTAGAAAGGTATAGCCTTCCAAGACTAAACCAGGAAGAAACAGAAAATATGAACAGAACAATCACAAGTAATGAACATGAAACTGTGATTAAAAATCTTCCAACAAACAAAAGTCCAGGACCGGATGGCTTCACAGGTGAATTCTATCAAACATTTAGAGAAGAACTAACACCCATTCTTCTCAAACTCTTCCAAAAAATTGAGGAGGAAGGAACACTCGCAAACTCATTCTATGAGGCCACCATCACCCTGATACCAAAACCAGACAAAGATGCTACAAAAAAAGAAAATTACAGACCAATATCACTGATGAATACAGATGCAAAAAGCCTCAGCAAAATACTAGCAAACAGAATCCAACAACACATTAAAAGGATCATACACCATGATCAAGTGGGATTTATCCCAGGGATGCAAGGTTTCTTCAATATATGCAAATCAATGAATGTGATACACCATATTAACAAACTGAAGAATAAAAACCATATGATCATCTCAATAGATGCAGAAAAAGCTTTTGACAAAATTCAACACCGATTTATGATAAAAACTCTCCAGAAAGTGGGCATAGATGGAACCTACCTCAACATAATAAAGGCCATATACGACAAACCCACAGCAAACATCATTCTCAATGGTGAAAAACTGAAAGCATTTCCTCTAAGATCAGGAGCAAGACAAGGATGTCCACTCTCGCCACTATTATTCAACATAGTTTTGGAAGTCCTAGCCACGGCAATCAGAGAAGAAAAAGAAATAAAAGGAATACAAATTGGAAAAGAAGAACTAAAACCGTCACTGTTTGCGGATGACATGATACTGTACATAGGGAATCCTAAAGATGCCACCAGAAAACTACTAGAGCTAATCAATGAATTTGGTAAAGTTGCAGGATACAAAATTAATGCACAGAAATCTCTTGCATTGCTATACACTAATGATGAAAAATCTGAAAGAGAAATTAAGGAAACACTCCCCTTTACCACTGCAACAATAAGAATAAAATACCTAGGAATAAACCTACCTAGGGAGACAAAAGACCTGTATGCAGAAAACTATAAGAAACTGATGAAAAAAATTAAAGATGATACCAACAGATGGAGAGGTATACCATGTTCTTGGATTGGAAGAATCAATATTGTTAAAATGACTATACTACCCAAAGCAATCTACAGATTCAGTGCAATCCCTATCAAATTACCAATGGCACTTTTTATGGAACTAGAACAAAAAATCTTAAAATTTGTATGGAGACACAAAAGACGCTGAATAGCCAAAGCAGTCTAGAGGGAAAAAAACGGAGCTGGAGGAATCAGGCTCCCTGACTTCAGACTATACTACAAAGCTACAGTAATCAAGACAGTATGGTACTGGCACAAAAACAGAAACGTAGATCAATGGAACAAGATAGAAGGCCCAGAGATAAACCCATGCACCTATGGTCAACTAATCTATGACAAAGGAGGCAAGGATACACAATGGAGAAAAGACAGTCTCTTCAATAAGTGGTGCTGGGAAAACTGGACAGGTACATGTAAAAGAATGAAATCAGAACATTCCCTAACACCATACACAAAAATAAACTCAAAATGGATTAGAGACCTAAATGTAAGACCACACACTATAAAACTCTTAGAGGAAAACATAGGAAGGACACTCTTTGACATAAATCACAGCAAGATCTTTTTTGATCCACCTCCTAGAGTAATGGAAATAAAAACGCAATAAACAAATGGGACCTAATGAAACTTCAAAGCTTTTGC
Organism: Aethalodelphis obliquidens; assembly: GCF_003676395.1. Classification (NCBI taxonomy): domain Eukaryota; kingdom Metazoa; phylum Chordata; class Mammalia; order Artiodactyla; family Delphinidae; genus Aethalodelphis; species Aethalodelphis obliquidens. Next base: position 7,965,197 of record NW_020838015.1, read on the forward strand.
ACAGCAAAGGATACCATAAACAAGACCAAAAGACAACCCTCAGAATGGGAGAAAATATTTGCAGACGAATCAACGGACAAAGGATTAATCTTCAAAATATATAAACAGCTCATGCAGCTCAATATGAAAGCAACAAACAACCCAATCCAAAAATGGGGAGAAGACCAAAACAGACATTTCTCCGAAGAAGACATACAGATGGCCAAGAAGCACATGAGAAGCTCCTCAACATCACTAATTATTAGAGAAATGCAAATCAAATCTACAATGAGGTATCACCTCACACCAGGTAGAATGGGCATCATCAGAAAATCTACAAACAACAAATGCTGGAGAGGGTGTGGAGAAAAGGGAACCCTCTTGCACTGTTGGTGGGAATGTAAATTGATACAGCCACTATGGAGAACAGTATGGAGGTTCCTTAAAAAACTAAAAATAGAATTACCATATGATCCAGCAATCCCACTACTGGGCATATACCCAGAGAAAACCATAATTCAAAAAGACACACGCACCCCAATATTCATTGCAGCACTATTTACAATAGCCAGGTCATGGAAGCAACCTAAATGCCCATCGACAGACGAATGGATAAGGAAGATGTGGTACATATATACAATGGAATATTACTCAGCCACAAAAAGGAACGAAATTGGGTCATTTGTTGAGACGTGGATGGACCTAGAGACTGTCATACAGATTGAAGTAAGTCAGAAAGAGAAAAACAAATATCATACGTTAACGTATATATGTGGAACCTAGAAAATCGTACAGGTGAACCGGTTTGCAGCGCAGAAATTGAGACACAGATGTAAAGAACAAATGTATGGACACCAAGGGGGGAAAGCGGCAGGGGGGTGGGGATGGTGGTGTGATGAATTGGGCAATTGGGATTGACATGTATACACTGATGTGTATAAAATTGATGACTAATAAGAATCTGCTATATAAAATGATATTAAAATTTTTTTTAAAAAATCAGCTATTTTCCAGACCAGCAGCTCTCATACTTTTGATCTCAGGACTTCTTTACACCCTTAGAAAATTTTGAGGCCCCAAAGAGCTTTAGTTTTGTGGGCTATAGGTATCAATATTTACTGTATTGAATAAGACAAAAAATTAAATATTTATTCATTTAAATTACTAGTAAAACCATTATATGTTAACATATTTTTAATGAAAAATAATTATATTTTCCAAAACAAACAAAAAAAATTGTGAGAAGAGAGCCACTGTTTTACATTTTCTCAGATCTCTTTAACATGTGAAGTAATGGAAGATAGATGGTTCTCATATCTGTTTCTGCATTCGATCAACAGAGAGTCAGTATCACACATTATATAGCCCCTGGAAAACTCCACTCAATGGTACACTTGTGAAAGAACATAAGTAAAAAAGACAAATGATGTACTACTATTATTATTAAATCAGTTTTGACTTTATGGACCCACCCGAAAGGGCTTTGGAGTTTCTCAACTTCAGTTCTACTGATATTCGGGGCCATATAACTCTGTCGTGGGGGCTGTCCTGTGCCTCATAAGACAGTTTAGCAGCATCCCTGACCTCTACCCACAAGATACCAGTAGCACTGCACATTCTCCCCTGCCAAGTTGTGACAACTAAAAATGTCTCCAGACATTGCCAAATGTCTGCTGGGCAGGGGGGTGGGGGGAGGGGTGTGGCGCAGAATCATCCCCGGTTGAGAACCACTGCTCTAAATGTACACATGCAGGCGGGGTTCTCTTTCAGCACTCACACCCAACTACCTCCTGCTTTGTTAGTTTCTGCCATAAGGACCTGAAAAACTAAACTCACTTCTTCAGCTTCCCTTGTGGTGAGTGCCACTTTTGCTGCCTGGAAGAGGGAGGAGACTGGACGCAGGGCAGTCATCCTGCCTCCATGGGGCAACTAAGGTGTGTCTGAAACCCAAGGGTAATGACCTAGAAAGACTGAGTGCCTGGATGCCTGACTGTAGTGGCAGCCATGGCACCAGCTCGGAGCCGTTAGCCAAGTTAAATAGCTCTCTGTTTAAGCTAGTATTAGCCAGATTTTTCTGTTATTTGCAGCCAAGTGCATTACTAACTGATACTATTAGAAAACAAAACGAAACAAATATTTAGCACTATTATAAGCCAACCACTCTTGTAACCATCATCCAGTTCAAGAAATGGAACTTTGCCAACCCCCACAGAAGCCCCCCACAATATGTTCCATCCCACTCTCAAGCCCCTTCCTTCACTCAAAAGTAACCAGTAACATGATTTATAGGAATCATTTCCTTGCATTTCCTTATAGTTTGACCACTGATGTATATTCCTTGACACTATCATTCGGGGTTTACCCATTTTCAAATTTATTGTTTTAATACTTTACATCTCTTTTTCTCCATGGGTTCCCCCTCCATTCCTTTCTGTCAGCTCTCTTTTCATAACGCCCTATTGTGTAGTCCTCTCATTTCTGAATTTTCCAATCCTGATGTATACAGTTCTTTTATAACTTCTATCATTTTCTTAACTTACTTTAGCTTCTGTTGGAATGTTAATAAAGTTTCATCTGCTTTGGGACCCTCTTCTTCTGGTATGACTTCATTATCTGTAACTTTATTATTCATAGGGGTTATCCCCATTTTTTCTTATATTTACATGAAGTTCAACCTCAATCCATTTCTGCTGCCCATATTAAGTGAGGTGGGTAGGGGGTAGAAGGCCCAGAACAGCTTTTCCAGTTTCATGGCTCTAGGGCTCCCTCTTCTGGTTTTACATTGAAGTATTAAAAATATGGTCCAGAGGTGTAGCCACCCAGAGGTGTAGCCAATACTCAGATCGACTTCCTCTGGCCTTCTCCACCATTACTATCTGAGCTTTCTTTCTCCTTTAATGCCCAATCAATCAAGGTCTGTGCTCCGAGCAGGTCATTTTTAGGCAGTGGCTCTGTCCTTGCAGAGAGATCTTCTACAAGGAACTTCCTGAGAGGTCTGAGGGCCCAGGTCACTCCAGCAGCCTCACGCCTCCTCCAGTCTCCTTGCCCTCCCCCACAAATTAGAGCCTGAAAAGCCTCCTCCCAATATTCACTGATGTTATCCAATACAACCATAAAATTCTTTGCTCCCAGTGGGGATCCCTCCTTTTGACTGTGAATACTTGTGGGAAATTTCTAGGTTCCCTGACAATCAAAATGACCAGCAGCCCCTCTTTCCTTTGCTTCCTCCAGCACAGTTGCTGTTCTTATCCCTAAGTCTCACTGCTACAGGTAGTTTGACCCCCCCAGTTGATAACTGGGGATTCATGGAGATACTCTGTCAGCTAGTAGAGTCTGTGTTTTCTTTTTTGCTTGTCTTGCTTTCTCTATTTTTGTTAGGGATTAAGGGAGATTCTGAAACCACTTCCCATCACGCCTTTCTCTTCGAAAAGTTCAACTCATTTATTGAGAGTAAACAAAAAATAATTTGGAGTTGAAAAATGTCAGCTATATCATGAGGCTGCTCCAGATAATCGTAAATCTAGGCACTAAAACCACTACTCTAAGCTTTCAGATGCTAACCAGACATCAACAGGGGGCATCACCAGCAGGCATACTTCCTAAAGGACAGACATGTCATCTGCATAAAACAAGACACAAACAAGGTCAATCTCTTTCTTCCACCCTTGAAAACAGTTTGTCAAGTTACACAACAGGAAAAATCTTCAGGGATTAGGCTAAAAAAAGTTCTTGTTTTCTGGATTATTTATTACATTAACGATATGTGTGGTCCTTACATAAAACCTGTGATGGTTAATTTTACTTGTCAACTTGACTGGACCATGGGGTGCCCAGATTTTCGATTAAACATTATTCTGGATGTGTCTGTGAGGTTCTGGATGAGATTAACATTTGAGTCAGTAGACTGAGTAAAGCAGATGGCCCCCCTCAATGAGGGTGGGACTCATGTGGTCTGTTGAAGGTTTCACTAGAACAAAAAAGGCAGAGTAAGGGAGAATTCACTTTCTCTGCCTGTCTTTGGACCCAGACTGGAACTACAGCATTGGATCTCCTGGTTCTCAAGCCTTTGCACTGCAGATCTTGAGACTTCTTAGCCTCCATAATCACATAAGCCAATTCGTTACAATCAAGCAGTCAATCAATCAATATGTCTCTTTCCCTCTCCCCCTCACACACACATATGTCTCCTATTTATTCTGTTTCTTTGAAGAAACCTGACTAATACAAAACCTCTACTCTTAGTTTATCGTTATATGACACAAGAATTGTCTTGTTTTGAACCCAATGTTGAAGAAAAATTAACAATGATAATAATAACAATGGTTAAGGTCTTACCGGGAAGCAGGCACTATGCTAAACATTTTACAATCTCATTTAGTCCTCATAAAAACCCTAGGAAGGTAGTAGTATCATATCTCCCAATTTAGAGATGAGAAAACAGGCCCTGTGTGGTGGGCTACTTTCTGCTGCCGTAACAAACTTCCCAAAATCCCAGTGGTCAAACCCGAGAGAAATTTTATCTATTACTCATACAGTACGTCCACTGGGGGTTGGCACCAGAGGCCTCTGTTCACATCAGTCAGTCAGTCAGTCAGGGACTCAAGACTGGTGGAGGCTAATCTCAACGAACAGAGCACAGGGCTGGCAGCCCAGGACACCTGGGTCCCAGGACTTTATCAGCGAGCGTTCTGGCAGGAAACAGATGAGTAATTTGAGAAGTGTTTATAAAGGCATTATTTATAGAAGTGTGTAGAGAGCACGGGAGAGGGGGAGGGCAGTACCTGTGGCTGAAAACAGGGAGCTTTTATACCATCCCTAGGCTCAAAGAGTCCAGGGAAGGAGTGGTTGCCAGAACCAGGAGCTGTGTGGAGAGGGTCACCCAACAGGAGCCGTGACCTTTGTTCAAGGGACACAGCCAGCCCACAGGGACCCTGCATGTCGAGCCTCCTCCCAGTCTCCCACTGGTGCTCTCCCCGCGGACAAATCCAATGGGAAAGTAGAAGGCAAAGGAACCTTTGCAATCTTCCATACCAGTCAGCCTCCCAGTGCCAAGAAGAGAGTGGGGAAGGGTAGTGTGGAAATGTGGAGGGGCAAACGGAAGCCATCCAATAGTGCACAGCAAAGTCCAAAGACAGAGTAAAGTGAAGCCTTGAGTACATGATTTTCAAAAGCCCCTTTGACTTTTAAACACTATTTTCCTAAAATACTACTGTACCAGTAGTAAAAAAAAATAATAATAATGTGTAGTTAACTCATTTATTTATGACAATAAACACTAGCTCTGCATAATTAATAATGAACACTTTGTACTGGTCTGAATTTGGCTGTTCTGAATTTCAATTTCTCATTCTCCCTGCCCATCACCTTAGAAAGCAGGGCAGGAAGTCGGCCATGTCCCTCCTGGGCAAGCCTGTGCCCAACCAAGATGAGGACTACGGGTGTGGACAACCAGAAGATGATGCGGGGGTGGGGGTAGGAAGGGGATGACAGACTGGGTGAGTGGCTCCCCCCACAGCTGGACCCTTGCAATCAGAGAGAACAAGGTCACAGCAGCTGTTTCCAACCGGACATGGACTGAGAAATTACAATTCACTGACTGAAGACTGCTGGTACAGGTATCTAAAAAGCAGTGGGAAAAATGAAAGAACGGTGGAAAGAGAAAGAAGGAAACATCAAGAACCTGACTTTGTTCCTTCAACTAACTTTCCCTGAACACTCCATCTGTGTACTAAAGAGTACTTAGCACTTGCGAACGCTCAGCACAAAGCGGCAAGTAATGTTATGTAGAAAATAGACCCGACTCAAGAGCTGTGGGAGCTACTGACTGAAGCAGTAAAGGAAGAATAACCAGTCAGGTGGCAGATTTGAACTCAGTCTCAAAGACTAAGCAAAAGACTGACCAGCCTGGGTGGTGCAACTAGAGAATTACTCTCTGACAGCACAGATCACAGCTTTTGAAACCTGTGAGTGGGTCTGACTGACTCGAGGGGTATAGAAGTGACAGGATTCCAGTGAGAGGAATCACTGCATAATGGCTCACAAGAAGGAATGGCGCTCATTTTCTCTGGTAGCTGCTTATGAATGTAGCAATACTACAGGTTGAAAACTTATATTTTCTTTCCTGAATTGTGGATCCATTTAAGTAACAGTCCACAAAGATGGCATGTGGCACCCATGACACATAACCACGGAATGGAGAGGGCTCCTGGTCACAGAGCAGCCTATAGCATACCACGCACAGGCTGCCCCCATCAACGGAAAGACCAAACACAAGAGCCAAGTACAGTGAAATCAGGGACAAGGACTCTTACTCTTTCATATCCATCAATACCACTACATATCCCAATACCAGAATTTCTGTTTGATGCACCAGGCACAAGAAGTCAATTTGGTCTTATGGTTCCCCTCTAACTCTGCACTTAAAGTTTTTATTTCTTTTATGGCCCAAGTTCTCAAACAACAGATTTTTAGGAAGCTGGTAAAACACTTTTAATTTACAAAAACATTTTACATTTCAGAAAGATTTCCATTAAAAAGCAGTTAAAGTTAATGTCCTGATGTTTAACAAGTTTAAAGTTTCAATTTTCTAGAACTTTCATTTCTATAAAACCTTTACTGTGCCAATCTTCACAGGACAAATAAGAATGGTGTGTCATGGTAATGCCTTCCATTATTTTCTACCACAGCATGGACACATTAAAGTGAAGTAAACAATTACAAAGATAATCTGGAAAAATAAGCCTTTCTATCCAATTAAATGAAGCGACACTATGGCTCAGAAAACAGTATCAGTAATCTTTATGTTACACTAACTTCCCTTTGCTTATTGGTGGTACTAATAAGATTTTAGTAATAAAGTTATAGATGAGTATAGTTAGTAATATATTTTCAGAGACACTAAACACCTTTCTTAAACTTATATAGAATCATTTCTCAACAGACACACATTTGGAGATGTCACAGACATTGTAGTGTTAGAATAATAAAGCTACTTTTCACAGTGCTTAGGTTAAGTGCTAACCTGTTATTACACACACACACACACACACACACACACACACACACACACACACACACACAAAGAGGTAAAACAGAGAAATCTCTGCCTGAGTCAGAAGATGTTGATAGAGACCAACATAATCAGCCGATGCTATGCTCAACACTTTACATGCATTATCTCATTTAATCTTCACAGTAGCCCTTCACAATAGGAAACAGGTACCATTATTCCTACTTCATAAATGAGGAAACTGATGCTCAGGAGATAAAGTGTGCCCAGGCCACCCGCTTACTGACTGGCAGGGCTAGAACTCAAACCACCACCTGCAACTCCACATCCCATATTCTTCTCACAAAACAAGGGTGCTTCAACCAGCCAAGACTTCAGTATCAATTTACTTAGAGTGTTTGTAAGAAAACAGGGGGGTGAGAGGGACTTCTCTGGTGGCCCAGTGGTTAGGACTTCACACTTCCACTGCAGGGGGCATGGGTGGTTCGATCCCTGGTCAGGGAACTAAGATCCCATATGCCTCGTGGTGCGGCCAAAAAAAAAAAAAAGGAAAAAAATTTTTTCAAAACATAAAAAAAAAAATAGCGGGGTGGTGAGAGAGATCAACGGTTTTTGGATCATCAAGGTTTTTCAGAGCTACACAACTGTCTAGAGCTGTGCTATCCAATGCGGTAGCCACTAGCCACATGTAGCCATTTAAACTTAAATTACTGAGCATAAAGTTCAAAAATCAGTTCTTCTTGCACTATCCCACATTTCAAGTGCTCAATAGCCACACGTAGCTACTGGCTACCATAAAGGATTGGGAAGACTATAGAACATTTCTATCATCACAGAAAGGTCTACTGGGTAGCGCTGATCTAGAGGACCCCCCAAGAGGCACGGTGAAGTGGAGGTGGGGCATGGTGGGAATCTGTATATCTTAGAGATCATTACTGCCCAGAATGTTAGAGGACATCATAGACAATGAAAAGATCTTTCCATCTGTACTGTAAGAACAAGATCAGCTCTTTCTCCATAAATTCTTTCCCTGCAATGGCACTCTCAGTAGTTAACACTAGAGGAAAGAATAGCCGTAACTACTTTATGTGAACCGATTCAATTATGGGTTCCAACTTGGAGAGGAGAGCTTGTTTGTTTGTTTTGAGCTGCAGGGGAGGAAGGGTATATAATAATTCCACTTTTAAGAACTGGTTCAACTAACACTTGAAAAATACAAGGTAAGAGATTTATGAATAGGAACCACATCACAGTGTGTAGGAACATTGCACCAAAGGACTTTACAAATTAAATTACATTCACTACAGGTACTGGTGTGCATTTCTACTAAGCAAAGGTATTATTTAAACCAAATGATAGGTTTCCTAAAAGAATGAAAAAGCACAACACTGAGAAAAAAGACAGTCTAAGTGTAAAAATTATGACTAAATTAGACATTCTAAAATGAAAGACAAAAGGGAAATACAGGTGGAAGCAACCCAAGGGCTTGTTGGCAGATGGATGGATAAACAAGATGCGGTATATTCATACAATGGAATATTATTCAGGTTTAAAAGGAAGGAAATTCTGACACATGTTATAACATAGATGAATCTTGAGGACATTACGCTAATGAAATAAGCCAGACACAAAAAGACAACTTCTGATGATTCCACTTATATGAGGTATCTACAGTAGTCAAACTCATAGAGACAGAAAGTAGAACGGTGGTTGCCCAGGACTGGGGGGTGGGGTGGGGGGAGGATGGGGAGATGTTGCTTAATGGGTATAGAGTTTCAGTTTTGCAAGATGAAAAAATTCTGGAGATTGGTTGCACAACAATGTGAATATACTCAACACTGCTGAACTATATACCTGAAGATGATTAAGATGGTAAATTTTATGTTGTTTTTTTTTACAATAATAAGAAGAAGAAGAAAAGGGAAATGCAGGCCCTTAGAAAAGCCATCTGTTAGACCACTTACTGGTCTCTTCCTCCACTGTTCCATGTTAATACTACAGTCTCCCTACTGTAATGAAAGTTAATGATTGCTCTGAACTTTTTAAGATTTAAATAATAAAACATCATAATGATAAGGCCAAATATGCAAATACCTGGGTCAGTAGCAGAGATAACTGCTCCAAAAAAGAGACAATCCGTGTAGTAAAATTTATCCGAGAGCTGCCCCACAATCTTCATGAGCTTCACCACACCATACATGAGATTTCTGTAAGAAGGGAAGGTAAACTATGTCAGAAGGAAAAAAAAAGAAAAGAAACCCATCTCATCGAGTAACCTGGCAAATGAGCAAGCAGAGGAGTACTAGAATACTGTACTTCCAGAGAGGTTTGTGAAAACATCGGGCAGCTGCCGTGCTTGGACACTTACCAGGAACATGTGCAAATAAGACTTTGGCACCAAGTAATGGTCTGCAGTTAATGTCATCTTGCTGAAATATCTGAACACTCCATTTTAAAGAACTGTGCTTATGTACAACTATAAAGTATGATCCTTAATTAGCAACAGTTAGGGCATTTTAAGCAACTGGGTAGTAGGGAAGAAAGGAAGAGAAAGAACCCTGCAAAATGGGTAATGAATTGCTACAAAACTCCCAGGATTCTAAGACAATGCATTTAAAGTCATGGAAATGAGTGGACTGGATGAAGCTGGAGAGAAAAAAAATGGGTTGGCCACAAAGATTCAACTGGTCAACCTTCTCTGCCAATAATTATTTCAAAGAAGGGAAGAGAGGCAAAGCTCTTTGAACATCCCATTAAAATATCAGCATACTCATGGACATACCTGGCTTCTCACTCTTTGCATGGGTTAGGCAGGCCAGCAGCAGCCCTCCTTATACTGTGCAGAATGTGATATGGCCCAAGAAGGACCACCAAGTTAATATTTCAACATGGCCAGAGCACATTTCGTACAGGACAGCTGACAAATTGGGAGGAGTGAAGAGTGTTAAAAGGCCTAGTACATGTTATTAAGGGTGTGTGTGTGTGTGTGTGTGTGTGTGTGTGTGTGTGTGTGTGTGTGTGTGTGTGTGTGTGT